>NC_064641.1:973081764-973384795 GCF_023864345.2 Schistocerca serialis cubense | reverse complement strand
TTCAGGTTTACTGTATCCCTCGGACCTTCTTATTGACGATGAAACACAGAAATTGCATCGGAATTAAATACAATAGGCACAATGCCGACTTAAGTACAAGAAAGCTGACTCTTCTTACTGTCTATGTTTTGAACCATTCATGTGAAACTAGTTATAGATTCCGATGCTTCACTTCAGGTTTACTGTATCCCTCTGACCTTTTTATTGATGATGAAACACAGAAATTGCATCGGAATTTAATACAAGAGGCACAATGACGACTTAAGTACAAGAAAATTGACTCTTCTTACTGTCTATGTTTTGAACCATTCCTGAGACACTAGTTATAGATTCCGATGCTTCACTTCAGGTTTTCTGTATCCCTCTGACCTTCTTATTGACGATTAAACACAGAAATTGCATCGGAATTAAATACAAAAGGCACAATGCCGACTTAAGTACAAGAAAACTGACTCTTCTTCCTGTCTATGTTTTGAACCATTCCTGTGACACTAGTTATAGATTCCGATGCTTCACTTCAGGTTTACTGTATCCCTCTGACCTTCTTATTGCCGAAGAAACACAGAAATTGCATCGGAATTAAATACAAAAGGCACAATGCCGACTTAAGTACAAGAAAACTGACTCTTCTTACTCTCTATGTTTTGAACCATTCATGTGACACTAATTATAGATTCCGATGCTTCATTTCAGGTTTACTGTATCCCTCTGACCTTCTTATTGACGATGAAACACAGAAATTGCATCGGAATGAAATACAAAAGGCACAATGCGAACTTAAGTACAAGAAAACTGACTCTTCTTACTGTTTATGTTTGAACATTTCATGTGACACTAGTTATAGATTCCGATGCTTCACTTCAGGTTTACTGTATCCCTCTGACATCTTATTGACGATGAAACACAGAAAATGCATCGGATATAAATACAAAAGGCACAAAGCCGACTTAAGTACAGGAAAACTGACTCTTCTTACTGTCTTTGATTGAACCATTCCTGTGCCACTAGTTATAAATTCCGAATCTTCACTTCAGGTTTACTGTATCCCTCTGACCCTCTTATTGACGATTAAACACAGAAATTGCATCGGAATTAAATACATAAGGCACAATGCCGGCTTAAGTACAGGAAAACTGACTCTTCTTACTGTCTATGTTTTGATCCATTCATAAGACACTAGTTATAGATTCCGATGCTTCACTTCAGGTTTACTGTATCCCTCTGACCTTCTTATTGACGATGAAACACAGAAATTGCATCGGAATTAAATACAAAAGGCACAATGCCGACTTCAGCAACAGAAAACAGACTCTTCTTACTCTCTATGTTTTGAACCATTCATGTGACACTAATTATAGATTCCGATGCTTCACTTCAGGTTTACTGTACCCCTCTGACCTTCTTATTGACGATGAATCACAGAAATTGCATCGAAATTAAATAAAAAATGCACAATGCCGACTTATGTACAAGAAAACTGACTCTTCTTACTGTTTATGTTTGAACCATTCATGTGACACTAGTTATAGTTTCCAATGCTTCACTTCAGTTTTACTGTATCCCTCTGACCTTCTTATAGACGATGAAGCACAGGAATTGCATCGGAATTAAATACAAAAGGCACAATGCCGACTTAAGTACAAGAAAACTGACTCTTCTTACCGTCTTTGATTGAACCATTCCTGTGACACTAGTTATAGATTCCGATGCTTCACTTCAGGTTTACTGTATCCCTCTGACCTTCTTATTGACGATGAAACACAGAAATTGCATCGGAATTAAATACAATAGGCACAATGCCGACTTAAGTACAAGAAAGTTGACTCTTCTTACTGTCTATGTTTTGAACCATTCCTGTGACACTAGTTATAGATTCCGATACTTCACTTCAGTTTTACTGTATCCCTCTGACCTTCATATTGACGATGAAACACAGAAATTGCATCGGAGTTAAAAACAAAAGGCACAATGCCGGCTTAAGTACAGGAAAACTGACTCTTCTTACTGTCTATGTTTTGATCCATTCATAAGACACTAGTTATAGATTCCGATGCTTCACTTCAGGTTTACTGTATCCCTCTGACCTTTTTATTGACGATGAAACACAGAAATTGCATCGGAATTAAATACAAAAGGCACAATGCCGACTTAAGTACAAGAAAACTGACTCTTCTTACTATCTATGTTTGAAGCATTCCTGTGACACTAGTTATAGATTCCGATGCTTCACTCCAGGTTTACTGTATCCCTCTGACCTTCTTATTGATGATGAAACACAAATTGTAACGGAATTAAATACAAAAGGCACAATTCCGACTTAAGTAACAGAAAACTGACTCTTCTTACTGTCTATGTTTTGAACCATTCCTGTGACACTAGTTATAGATTCCGATGCTTCACTTCAGGTTTACTGTATCCCTCTGACCTTCTTATTGACGTTGAAACACAGAAATTGCATCGGAATTAAATACAATAGGCACAATGCCGACTTAAGTACAAGAAAGTTGCCTCTTCTTATTGTCTATGTTTTGAACCATTCCAGTGACACTAGTTATAGATTCCGATACTTCACTTCAGTTTTACTGAATCCCTCTGACCTTCATATTGACGATGAAACACAGAAATTGCATCGGAGTTAAAAACAAAAGGCACAATGCCGACTTAAGTACAAGAAAACTGACTCTTCTTTCAGTCTATGATTTGAACCATTCCTGTGACACTAGTTATAGATTCAGATGCTCACTTCAGGTTTACTGTATTCCTCTGACCTTCTTATTGACGATGAAGCACAGATATTGCATCGGAATTAAATACAAATGGCGCAATGACGACTTTAGTACAAGAAAACTGACTCTTCTTACTGTCTATGTTTTGAACCATTCCTGTGACACTAGTTATAGATTCCGATGCTTCACTTCAGGTTTACTGTATCCATCAGACCTTCTTATTGACGATGAAACACAGAAATAGCATCGGAATTAAATACAAAAGGCACAATGCCGACTTATGTACAAGAAAACTGACTCTTCGTACTGTCTATGTTTGAACCATTCATGTGACACTAGTTATAGATTCCGATGCTTCACTTCTGGTTTACTGTATCCCTCTGACCTTCTTATTGACGATGAAACACAGAAATTGCATCGGAATTAAATACAAAAGGCACAATGCCGACTTAAGTACAAGAAAACTGACTCTTCTTACCGTCTTTGATTGAACCATTCCTGTGACACTAGTTATAGATTCCGATGCTTCACTTCAGGTTTACTGTATCCCTCTGACCTACTTATTGACGATGAAACACAGAAATTGCATCGGAATCAAATACAAAAGGCACAATGCCGACTTAAGTACAAGAAAACTGACTCTTCTTACTGTCTATGTTGTGAACCATTCCTGTGACACTAGTTATAGATTCCGATGCTTCACTTCAGGTTTACTGTATCCCTCTGACCTTCTTATTGACGATGAAAAACAGAAATTGCATCGGAATTAAATACAAAAGGCACAATGCCGACTTCAGCAACAGAAAACTGACTCTTCTTACTCTCTATGTTTTGAACCATTCATATGACACTAATTATAGATTCCGATGCTTCACTTCATGTTTACTGTACCCCTCTGACCTTCTTATTGACGATGAATCACAGAAATTGCATCGAAATTAAATACAAAATGCACAATGCCGACTTATGTACAAGAAAACTGACTCTTCTTACTGTTTATGTTTGAACCATTCATGTGACACTAGTTATAGATTCCGATGCTTCACTTCAGTTTTACTGTATCCCTCTGACCTTCTTATAGACGATGAAGCACAGAAATTGCATCGCAATTAAATAGAAAAGGCACAATGCCGACTTAAGTACAAGAAATCTGACTCTTCTTACTGTCTACGTTTGAACCATTCCTGTGACACTAGTTATTGATTCCGATGCTTCACTTCAGGTTTACTGTATCCCTCTGAAATTCTTATTGACGATGTAACACAAAAATTGCATCGGAATTAAATACAAAAGGCACAATGCCGACTTAAGTACAGGAAAACCGACTCTTCTTACTGTGGATGTTTTGAACCATTCCTGTGACACTAGTTATAGATTCCGATGCTTCACTTCAGGTTAACTGTATCCCTCTGACCTTCTTATTGACGATGTAACACAGAAATTGCATCGGAATTAAATACAAAAGGCACAATGCCGACTTAAGTACAAGAAAACTGACTCTTCTTACTGTCAATGTTTTGAACCATTCCTGTGACACTAGTTATAGATTCCGATGCTTCACTTCAGATTTACTGTATCCCTCTCACCTTCTTATTGACGATGAATCACAGAAATTGCATCGAAATTAAATACAAAATGCACAGTGCCGACTTATGTACAAGAAAATTGACTCTTCTTACTGTTTATGTTTGAACCATTCATGTGACACTAGTTATAGATTCCGATGCTTCACTTCAGGTTAACTGTATCCCTCTGACCTTCTTATTGACGATGAAACACAGAGATTGCATCGGAATTAAATACAAAAGGCACAATGCCGACTTAAGTAACAGAAAACTGACTCTTCTTACTCTCTATGTTTTGAAACATTCATGTGACACTAATTATAGATTCCGATGCTTCACTTCAGGTTTACTCTATCCCTCTGTCCTTCTTATTGACGATGTAACACAGAAATTGCATCGGAATTAAATACAAAAGGCACAATGCCGACTTAAGTACAAGAAAACTGACTCTTCTTACTGTCTTTGATTGAACCATTCCTGTGACACTAGTTATAAATTCCGATGCATCACTTCAGGTTTACTGTATCCCTCTGACCCTCTTATTGACGATTAAACACAGAAATTGCATCGGAATTAAATACAAAAGGCACAATGCCGACTTAAGTACAAGAAAAATGACTCTTCTTACCGTCTTTGATTGAACCATTCCTGTGACACTAGTTATAGATTCCGATGCTTCACTTCAGGTTTACTGTATCCCTCTGACCTTCTTATTGACGATGAAACACAGAAATTGCATCGGAATTAAATACAATAGGCACAATGTCAGGAATAGGGGAAATAAATACAGTAGAAGAAGAATGGGTAGCTTTGAGGGATGAAGTAGTGAAGGCAGCAGAGGATCAAGTAGGTAAAAAGACGAGGGCTAGTAGAAATCCTTGGGTAACAGAAGAAATATTGAAATTAATTGATGAAAGGAGAAAATATAAAAATGCGGTAAGTGAAACAGGCAAAAAGGAATACAAACGTCTCAAAAACGAGATCGACAGGAAGTGCAAAATGGCTAAACAGGGATGGCTAGAGGACAAATGTAAGGATGTAGAGGCCTATCTCACTAGGGGTAAGATAGATACCGCCTACAGGAAAATTAAAGAGACCTTTGGAGATAAGAGAACGACTTGTATGAATATCAAGAGCTCAGATGGAAACCCAGTTCTAAGCAAAGAAGGGAAAGCAGAAAGGTGGAAGGAGTATATAGAGGGTCTATACAAGGGCGATGTACTTGAGGACAATATTATGGAAATGGAAGAGGATGTAGATGAAGATGAAATGGGAGATACGATACTGCGTGAAGAGTTTGACAGAGCACTGAAAGACCTGAGTCGAAACAAGGCCCCCGGAGTAGACAATATTCCATTGGAACTACTGACGGCCGTGGGAGAGCCAGTCCTGACAAAACTCTACCATCTGGTGAGCAAGATGTATGAAACAGGCGAAATACCCTCAGACTTCAAGAAGAATATAATAATTCCAATCCCAAAGAAAGCAGGTGTTGACAGATGTGAAAATTACCGAACAATCAGTTTAATAAGCCACAGCTGCAAAATACTAACACGAATTCTTTACAGACGAATGGAAAAATTAGTAGAAGCCAACCTCGGGGAAGATCAGTTTGGATTCCGTAGAAACACTGGAACACGTGAGGCAATACTGACCTTACGACTTATCTTAGAAGAAAGATTAAGGAAAGGCAAACCTACGTTTCTAGCATTTGTAGACTTAGAGAAAGCTTTTGACAATGTTGACTGGAATACTCTCTTTCAAATTCTGAAGGTGGCAGGGGTAAAATACAGGGAGCGAAAGGCTATTTACAATTTGTACAGAAACCAGATGGCAGTTATAAGAGTCGAGGGACATGAAAGGGAAGCAGTGGTTGGGAAGGGAGTAAGACAGGGTTGTAGCCTCTCCCCGATGTTGTTCAATCTGTATATTGAGCAAGCAGTAAAGGAAACAAAAGAAAAATTCGGGGTAGGTATTAAAATTCATGGAGAAGGAATAAAAACTTTGAGGTTCGCCGATGACATTGTAATTCTGTCAGAGACAGCAAAGGACTTGGAAGAGCAGTTGAATGGAATGGACAGTGTCTTGAAAGGAGGATATAAGATGAACATCAACAAAAGCAAAACAAGGATAATGGAATGTAGTCTAATTAAGTTGGGTGATGCTGAGGGAATTAGATTAGGAAATGAGGCACTTAAAGTAGTAAAGGAGTTTTGCTATTTGGGGAGCAAAATAACTGATGATGGTCGAAGTAGAGAGGATATAAAATGTAGGCTGGCAATGGCAAGGAAAGCGTTTCTGAAGAAGAGAAATTTGTTAACATCCAGTATTGATTTAAGTGTCAGGAAGTCATTTCTGAAAGTATTTGTATGGAGTGTAGCCATGTATGGAAGTGAAACATGGACGATAAATAGTTTGGACAAGAAGAGAATAGAAGCTTTCGAAATGTGGTGCTACAGAAGAATGCTGAAGATTAGATGGGTAGATCACATAACTAATGAGGAAGTATTGAATAGGATTGGGGAGAAGAGAAGTTTGTGGCACAACTTGACCAGAAGAAGGGATCGGTTGGTAGGACATGTTCTGAGGCATCAAGGGATCACCAATTTAGTGTTGGAGGGCAGCGTGGAGGGTAAAAATCGTAGAGGGAGACCAAGAGACGAATACACTAAGCAGATTCAGAAGGATGTAGGTTGCAATAGGTACTGGGAGATGAAAAAGCTTGCACAGGATAGAGTAGCATGGAGAGCTGCATCAAACCAGTCTCAGGACTGAAGACCACAACAACAACAGGCACAATGCCGACTTAAGTATAAGAAAGCTGACTCTTCTTACTGTCTATGTTTTGAACCATTCATGTGACACTAGTTATAGATTCCGATGCTTCACTTCAGGTTTACTGTATCCCTCTGACCTTTTTATTGACGATGAAACACAGAAATTGCATCGGAATTAAATACAAAAGGCACAATGCCGACTTAAGTACAAGAAAACTGACTCTTCTTACTGTCTATGATTTGAACCATTCCTGTGACACTAGTTATAGATTCCGATGCATCACTTCAGGTTTTCTGTATCCCTCTGACCTTCTTATTGACGATGAAACACAGAAATTGCATCGGATATAAATACAAAAGGCACAAAGCCGACTTAAGTACAGGAAAACTGACTCCTCTTACTGTCTTTGATTGAAAGATTCCTGTGACACTAGTTATAAATTCCGATGCTTCACTTCAGGTTTACTGTATCCCTCTGACCCTCTTATTGACGATTAAACACAGAAATTGCATCGGAATTAAATACAAAAGGCACAATGCCGACTTAAGTACAAGAAAACTGACTCTTCTTACTGTCTATGTTTTGAACCATTCCTGTGACACTAGTTATAGGTTCCGATGCTTCACTTGAGGTTTCCTGTATCCCTTTGACCTTCTTATTGACGATGAAACACAGAAATTGCATCGGAATTAAATACAAAAGGCACAATGCCGACTTCAGCAACAGAAAACTGACTCTTTTTCCTCTCTATGTTTTGAACCATTCATGTGACACTAATTATAGATTCCGATGCTTCACTTCAGGTTTACTGTACCCCTCTGACCTTCTTATTGACGATGAATCACAGAAATTGCATCGAAATTAAATACAAAATGCACAATGCCGACTTATGTACAAGAAAACTGACTCTTCTTACTGTTTATGTTTGACCCATCCATGTGACACTAGTTATAGATTCCGATGCTTCACTTCAGTTTTACTGTATCCCTCTGACCTTCTTATAGACGATGAAGCACAGAAATTGCATCGGAATTAAATAGAAAAGGCACAATGCCGACTTAAGTACAAGAAAACTGATTGTTCTTACTGTCTACGTTTGAACCATTCCTGTGACACTAGTTATTGATTCCGATGCTTCACTTCAGGTTTACTGTATCCCTCTGACCTACTTAGGGACGATGTAACACAGAAATTGCATCGGAATTAAATACAAAATGCACAATGCCGCCTTAAGTACAGGAAAACCGACTCTTCTTACTGTCTATGTTTTGAACCTTTCCTGTGACACTAGTTATAGATTCCGATGCTTCACTTCAGGTTTACTGTATCCCTCTGACCTTCTTATTGACGATGAAACACAGAGATTGCATCGGAATTAAATACAAAAATCACAATGCCGACTTAAGTAACAGAAAACTGACTCTTCTAACTCTCTATGCTTTGAACCATTCATGTGACACTAATTATAAATTCCGATGCTTCCATTCAGGTTTACTGTATCCCTCTGACCTTCTTATTGACGATGAAACACAGAAATTGCATCGGAATGAAATACAAAAGGCACAATGCCGACTTAAGTACAAGAAAACTGATTCTTCTTACTGTTTATGTTTGAACATTTCATGTGACACTAGTTATAGATTCCGATGCTTCACTTCAGGTTTATTGTATCAGTCTGACATCTTATTGACGATGAAACACAGAAATTGCATCGGATATAAATACAAAAGGCACAAAGCCGACTTAAGTACAAGAAAACTGACACTTCTTACTGTCTTTGATTGAACCATTCCTGTGACACTAGTTATAAATTCCGATGCATCACTTCAGGTTTACTGTATCCCTCTGACCCTCTTATTGACGATTAAACACAGAAATTGCATCGGAATTAAATACAAAAGGCACAATGCCGACATAAGTACAAGAAAACTGACTCTTCTTACCGTCTTTGATTGAACCATTCCTGTGACACTAGTTATAGATTCCGTTGCTTCACTTCAGGTTTACTGTATCCCTCTGACCTTCTTATTGACGATGAAACACAGAAATTGCATCGGAATTAAATACAATAGGCACAATGCCGACTTACGTACAAGAAAGCTGACTCTTCTTACTGTCTATGTTTTGAACCATTCCTGTGACACCAGTTATAGATTCCGATGCATCACTTCAGGATTTCTGTATCCCTCTGACCTTCTTATTGACGATGAAACACAGAAATTGCATCGGATATAAATACAAAAGGCACAAAGCCGACATAAGTACAGGAAAACTGACTCTTCTTACTGTATTTGATTGAAAGATTCCTGTGACACTAGTTATAAATTCCGATGCTTTACTTCAGGTTTACTGTATCCCTCTGACCCTCTTATTGACGATTAAACACAGAAATTGCATCGGAATTAAATACAAAAGGCACAATGCCGACATAAGTACAAGAAAACTGACTCTTCTTACTCTCTATGTTTTGAACCATTCATGTGACACTAATTATAGATTCCGATGCTTCACTTCAGGTTTACTGTATCCCTCTGACCTTCTTATGGACGATGTAACACAGAAATTGCATCGGAATTAAATACAAAAGGCACAATGCCGACTTAAGTACAGGAAAACCGACTCTTCTTACTGTCTATGATTTGAACCTTTCCTGTGACACTAGTTATATATTCCGATGCTTCACTTCAGGTTAACTGTATCCCTCTGACCTTCTTATTGACGATGAAACACAGAAATTGCTTCGTAGTTAAAAACAAAAGGCACAATGCCGACTTAAGTACAAGAAAACTGACTCTTCTTACAGTCTATGATTTGAACCATTCCTGTGACACTAGTTATAGATTCAGATGCTTCACTTCAAGTTTACTGTATCCCTCTGACCTTCTTATTGACGATGTAACACAGAGATTGCATCGGAATTGAATACAAAAGGCACAATGCCGACTTAAGTACAAGAAAACTGACTCTTCTTACTGTCAATGTTTTGAACCATTCCTGTGACACTAGTTATAGATTCCGATGCTTCACTTCAGGTTTACTGTATCCCTCTGACCATCTTATTGACGATGAATCACAGAAATTGCATCGAAATTAAATACAAAATGCACAGTGCCGACTTATGTACAAGAAAACTGACTCTTCTTACTGTTTATGTTTGAACCATTCATGTGACACTAGTTATAGATTCCGATGCTTCACTTCAGGTTTACTGTATCCCTCTGACCTTTTTATTGACGATGAAACACAGAAATTGCATCGGAATTAAATACAAAAGGCACAATGCCGACTTAAGTACAAGAAAACTGACTCTTCTTACTGTCTATGTTTTGAACCAATCCTGTGACACTAGTTATAGATTCCGATGCTTCACTTCAGGTTTACTGTATCCCTTTGACCTTCTTATTGACGATGAAACACAGAAATTGCATAGGAATTAAATACAAAAGGCACAATGCCGACTTCAGCAACAGAAAACTGACTCTTCTTACTCTCTATGTTTTGAACCATTCATGTGACACTAATTATAGATTCCGATGCTTCACTTCAGGTTTACTGTACCTCTCTGACCTTCTTATTGACGATGAATCACAGAAATTGCAGCGAAATTAAATACAAAATGCACAATGCCGACTTATGTACAAGAAAACTGACTCTTCTTACTGTTTATGTTTGAACCATTCCTGTGACACTAGTTATAGATTCCGATGCTTCACTTCAGGTTTACTGTATCCCTCTGACCTTCTTATTGACGATGAAACATAGAGATTGCATCGGAATTAAATACAAAAGGCACAATGCCGACTTAAGTAACAGAAAACTGACTCTTCTAACTCTCTATGTTTTGAACCATTCATGTGACACTAATTATAAATTCCGATGCTTCATTTCAGGTTTACTGTATCCCTTTGACCTTCTTATTGACGATGAAACACAGAAATTGCATCGGAATTAAATACAAAAGGCACAATGCCGACTTAAGTACAAGAAAACTGATTCTTCTTACTGTTTATGTTTGATCATTTCATGTGACACTAGTTATAGATTCCGATGCTTCACTTCAGGTTTATTGTATCCCTCTGACATCTTATTGACGATGAAACACAGAAATTGCATCGGATATAAATACAAAAGGCACAAAGCCGATTTAAGTACAAGAAAACTGACTCTTCTTACTGTCTTTGATTGAACCATTCCTGTGACACTAGTTATAAATTCCGATGCATCACTTCAGGTTTACTGTATCCCTCTGACCCTCTTATTGACGATTAAACACAGAAATTGCATCGGAATTAAATACAAAAGGCACAATGCCGACTTAAGTACAAGAAAACTGACTCTTCTTACCGTCTTTGATTGAACCATTCCTGTGACACTAGTTATAGATTCCGATGCTTCACTTCAGGTTTACTGTATCCCTCTGACCTTCTTATTGACGATGAAACACAGAAATTGCATCGGAATTAAATACAATAGACACAATGCCGACTTACGTACAAGAAAGCTGACTCTTCTTACTGTCTATGTTTTGAACCATTCCTGTGACACCAGTTATAGATTCCGATGCATCACTTCAGGTTTTCTGTATCCCTCTGACCTTCTTATTGACGATGAAACACAGAAATTGCATCGGATATAAATACAAAAGGCACAAAGCCGACTTAAGTACAGGAAAACTGACTCTTCTTACTGTATTTGATTGAAAGATTCCTGTGACAATAGTTATAAATTCCGATGCTTCACTTCAGGTTTACAGTATCCCTCTGACCCTCTTATTGACGATTAAACACAGAAATTGCATCGGAATTAAATACAAAAGGCACAATGCCGACATAAGTACAAGAAAACTGACTCTTCTTACTCTCTATGTTTTGAACCATTCATGTGACACTAATTATAGATTCCGATGCTTCACTTCAGGTTTACTGTATCCCTCTGACCTTCTTATGGACGATGTAACACAGAAATTGCATCGGAATTAAATACAAAAGGCACAATGCCGACTTAAGTACAGGAAAACCGACTCTTCTTACTGTCTATGTTTTGAACCTTTCCTGTGACACTAGTTATATATTCCGATGCTTCACTTCAGGTTAACTGTATCCCTCTGACCTTCTTATTGACGATGAAACACAGAAATTGCTACGTAGTTAAAAACAAAAGGCACAATGCCGACTTAAGTACAAGAAAACTGACTCTTCTTACAGTCTATGATTTGAACGATTCCTGTGACACTAGTTATAGATTCAGATGCTTCACTTCAAGTTTACTGTATCCCTCTGACCTTCTTATTGACGATGTAACACAGAGATTGCATCGGAATTGAATACAAAAGGCACAATGCCGACCTAAGTACAAGAAAACTGACTCTTCTTACTGTCAATGTTTTGAACCATTCCTGTGACACTAGTTATAGATTCCGATGCTTCACTTCAGGTTTACTGTATCCCTCTGACCATCTTATTGACGATGAATCACAGAAATTGCATCGAAATTAAATACAAAATGCACAGTGCCGACTTATGTACAAGAAAACTGACTCTTCTTACTGTTTATGTTTGAACCATTCATGTGACACTAGTTATAGATTCCGATGCTTCACTTCAGGTTTACTGTATCCCTCTGACCTTTTTATTGACGATGTAACACAGAAATTGCATCGGAATTAAATACAAAAGGCACAATGCCGACTTAAGTACAAGAAAACTGACTCTTCTTACTGTCTATGTTTTGAACCAATCCTGTGACACTAGTTATAGATTCCGATGCTTCACTTCAGGTTTACTGTATCCCTTTGACCTTCTTATTGACGATGAAACACAGAAATTGCATAGGAATTAAATACAAAAGGCACAATGCCGACTTCGGCAACAGAAAACTGACTCTTCTTACTCTCTATGTTTTGAACCATTCATGTGACACTAATTATAGATTCCGATGCTTCACTTCAGGTTTACTGTACCTCTCTGACCTTCTTATTGACGATGAATCACAGAAATTGCATCGAAATTAAATACAAAATGCACAATGCCGACTTATGTACAAGAAAACTGTCTCTTCTTACTGTTTATGTTTGAACCATTCATGTGACACTAGTTATAGATTCCGATGCTTCACTTCAGTTTTACTGTATCCCTCTGACCTTCTTATAGACGATGAAGCACAGAAATTGCATCGGAATTAAGAAGAAAAGGCACAATGCCGACTTAAGTACAAGAAAACTGACTCTTCTTACTGTCTACGTTTGAACCATTCCTGTGACACTAGTTATTGATTCCGATGCTTCACTTCAGGTTTACTGTATCGCTCTGACCTTCTTATGGACGATGTAACACAGAAATTGCATCGGAATTAAATACAAAAGGCACAATGACGACTTAAGTACAGGAAAACCGACTCTTCTTACTGTCTATGTTTTGAACCATTCCTGTGACACTAGTTATATATTCCGATGCTTCACTTCAGGTTAACTGTATCCCTCTGACCTTCTTATTGACGATGAAACACAGAAATTGCTTCGTAGTTAAAAACAAATGGCACAATGCCGACTTAAGTACAAGAAAACTGACTCTTCTTACAGTCTATGATTTGAACCATTCCTGTGACACTAGTTATAGATTCAGATGCTTCACTTCAAGTTTACTGTATCCCTCTGACCTTCTTATTGACGATGTAACACAGAGATTGCATCGGAATTAAATACAAAAGGCACAATGCCGACTTAAGTACAAGAAAACTGACTCTTCTTACCGTCTTTGATTGAACCATTCCTGTGACACTAGTTATAGATTCCGATGCTTCACTTCAGGTTTACTGTATCCCTCTGACCTTCTTATTGACGATGAAACACAGAAATTGCATCGGAATTAAATACAATAGACACAATGCCGACTTACGTACAAGAAAGCTGACTCTTCTTACTGTCTATGTTTTGAACCATTCCTGTGACACCAGTTATAGATTCCGATGCATCACTTCAGGTTTTCTGTATCCCTCTGACCTTCTTATTGACGATGAAACACAGAAATTGCATCGGATATAAATACAAAAGGCACAAAGCCGACTTAAGTACAGGAAAACTGACTCTTCTTACTGTATTTGATTGAAAGATTCCTGTGACAATAGTTATAAATTCCGATGCTTCACTTCAGGTTTACAGTATCCCTCTGACCCTCTTATTGACGATTAAACACAGAAATTGCATCGGAATTAAATACAAAAGGCACAATGCCGACATAAGTACAAGAAAACTGACTCTTCTTACTCTCTATGTTTTGAACCATTCATGTGACACTAATTATAGATTCCGATGCTTCACTTCAGGTTTACTGTATCCCTCTGACCTTCTTATGGACGATGTAACACAGAAATTGCATCGGAATTAAATACAAAAGGCACAATGCCGACTTAAGTACAGGAAAACCGACTCTTCTTACTGTCTATGTTTTGAACCTTTCCTGTGACACTAGTTATATATTCCGATGCTTCACTTCAGGTTAACTGTATCCCTCTGACCTTCTTATTGACGATGAAACACAGAAATTGCTACGTAGTTAAAAACAAAAGGCACAATGCCGACTTAAGTACAAGAAAACTGACTCTTCTTACAGTCTATGATTTGAACGATTCCTGTGACACTAGTTATAGATTCAGATGCTTCACTTCAAGTTTACTGTATCCCTCTGACCTTCTTATTGACGATGTAACACAGAGATTGCATCGGAATTGAATACAAAAGGCACAATGCCGACCTAAGTACAAGAAAACTGACTCTTCTTACTGTCAATGTTTTGAACCATTCCTGTGACACTAGTTATAGATTCCGATGCTTCACTTCAGGTTTACTGTATCCCTCTGACCATCTTATTGACGATGAATCACAGAAATTGCATCGAAATTAAATACAAAATGCACAGTGCCGACTTATGTACAAGAAAACTGACTCTTCTTACTGTTTATGTTTGAACCATTCATGTGACACTAGTTATAGATTCCGATGCTTCACTTCAGGTTTACTGTATCCCTCTGACCTTTTTATTGACGATGTAACACAGAAATTGCATCGGAATTAAATACAAAAGGCACAATGCCGACTTAAGTACAAGAAAACTGACTCTTCTTACTGTCTATGTTTTGAACCAATCCTGTGACACTAGTTATAGATTCCGATGCTTCACTTCAGGTTTACTGTATCCCTTTGACCTTCTTATTGACGATGAAACACAGAAATTGCATAGGAATTAAATACAAAAGGCACAATGCCGACTTCGGCAACAGAAAACTGACTCTTCTTACTCTCTATGTTTTGAACCATTCATGTGACACTAATTATAGATTCCGATGCTTCACTTCAGGTTTACTGTACCTCTCTGACCTTCTTATTGACGATGAATCACAGAAATTGCATCGAAATTAAATACAAAATGCACAATGCCGACTTATGTACAAGAAAACTGTCTCTTCTTACTGTTTATGTTTGAACCATTCATGTGACACTAGTTATAGATTCCGATGCTTCACTTCAGTTTTACTGTATCCCTCTGACCTTCTTATAGACGATGAAGCACAGAAATTGCATCGGAATTAAGAAGAAAAGGCACAATGCCGACTTAAGTACAAGAAAACTGACTCTTCTTACTGTCTACGTTTGAACCATTCCTGTGACACTAGTTATTGATTCCGATGCTTCACTTCAGGTTTACTGTATCGCTCTGACCTTCTTATGGACGATGTAACACAGAAATTGCATCGGAATTAAATACAAAAGGCACAATGACGACTTAAGTACAGGAAAACCGACTCTTCTTACTGTCTATGTTTTGAACCATTCCTGTGACACTAGTTATATATTCCGATGCTTCACTTCAGGTTAACTGTATCCCTCTGACCTTCTTATTGACGATGAAACACAGAAATTGCTTCGTAGTTAAAAACAAATGGCACAATGCCGACTTAAGTACAAGAAAACTGACTCTTCTTACAGTCTATGATTTGAACCATTCCTGTGACACTAGTTATAGATTCAGATGCTTCACTTCAAGTTTACTGTATCCCTCTGACCTTCTTATTGACGATGTAACACAGAGATTGCATCGGAATTAAATACAAAAGGCACAATGCCGACTTAAGTACAAGAAAACTGACTCTTCTTACTGTCAATGTCTTGAACCATTCCTGTGACACTAGTTATAGATTCCGATGCTTCACTTCAGGTTTACTGTATCCCTCTGACCTTCTTATTGACGATGAATCACAGAAATTGCATCGAAATTAAATACAAAATGCACAGTGCCGACTTATGTACAAGAAAACTGACTCTTCTTACAGTTTATGTTTGAACCATTCATGTGACACTAGTTATAGATTCCGATGCTTCACTTCAGGTTTACTGTATCGCTCTGACCTTCTTATGGACGATGTAACACAGAAATTGCATCGGAATTAAAGACAAAAGGCGCAATGCCGACTTAAGTATAAAAAAACTGTCTCTTCTTACCGTCTTTGATTGAACATTCCTGTTACACTAGTTATAGATTCCGATGCTTCACTTCAGGTTTACTGTATCCCTCTGACCTTCTTATTGACGATGAAACACAGAAATTGCATCGGAATTAAATACAATAGGCACAATGCCGACTTAAGTACAAGAAAGCTGACTCTTCTTACTGTTTATGTTTGAAACATTCATGTGACACTAGTTATAGATTCCGATGCTTCACTTCAGGTTTACTGTATCCCTCTGACCTTTTTATTGACGATGAAACACAGAAATTGCATCGGAATTAAATACAAAAGGCACAATGCCGACTTAAGTACAAGAAAACTGACTCTTCTTACTGTCTATGTTTTGAACCATTCCTGTGACACTAGTTATAGATTCCGATGCTTCACTTCAGGTTTGCTGTATCCCTCTGACCTTCTTATTGACAATGAAACACAGAAATTGCATCGGAATTAAATACAAAAGGCACAATGCCAACTTAAGTAACAGAAAACTGACTCTTCTTACTCTCTTTGTTTTGAACCATTCATGTGACACTAATTATATATTCCGATGCTTCACTTCAGGTTTACTGTATCCCTCTGTCCTTCTTATTGACGATTTAACACAGAAATTGCATCGGAATTAAATACAAAAGGCACAATGCCGACTTAAGTTCAAGAAAACTGACTCTTCTTACCGTCTTTGATTGAACCATTCCTGTGACACTAGTTATAGATTCCGATGCTTCACTTCAGGTTTACTGTATCCCTCTGACCTTCTTATTGACGATGAAACACAGAAATTGCATCGGAAATAAATGCAAAAGGCACAATGCCGACTTAAGTACAAGAAAACTGACTCTTCTTACTCTCTATGTTTTGAACCATTCTGTGACACTAGTTATAGATTCCGATGCTTCACTTCAGGTTTACTGTATCCCTCTGACCTTCTTATTGACGATGAAACACAGAAATTCCATCGGAATTAAATACAAAAGGCACAATGCCGACTTAAGTACAAGAAAACTGACTCTTCTTACCTTCTTTGATTGAACCATTCCTGTGACACTAGTTATTGATTCCGATGCTTCACTTCAGGTTTACTGTATCCCTCTGACCTTCTTATTGACGATGAAACACAGAAATTGCATCGGAATTAAATACAAATGGCAGAATGCCGACTTAAGTACAAGAAAACTGACTCTTCTTACTGTCTATGTTTTGAACCATTCATGTGACACTAGTTATAGATTCCGATGCTTCACTTCAGGTTTACTGTATCCCTCTGACATTCTTATTGACAATGAAACACAGAAATTGCATCGGAATTAAATACATAAGGCGCAATGCCGACTTAAGTACAAGAAAACCGACTCTTCTTACTGTCTATGTTTTGAACCATTCCTGTTACACTAGTTATAGATTCCGATGCTTCACTTCAGGTTTACTATATCCCTCTGACATCTTATTGACGATGAAACACAGAAATTGCATCGGATATACATACAAAAGGCACAAAGCCGACTTAAGTACAAGAAAACTGACTCTTCTTACTGTCTTTGATTGAACCATTCCTGTGACAATAGTTATAGATTCCAATGCTTCACTTCAGGTTTACTGTATCCATCTGACCTTCTTATTGACGATTAAACACAGAAATTGCATCGGAATTAAATACAAAAGGCACAATGCCGACTTATGTACAAGAAAAGTGACTCTTCTTACTGTCTATGTTTTGAACCATTCCTGTGACACTAGTTATAGATTCCGATGCTTCACTTCAGGTTTACTGTATCCCTCTGACCTTTGTATTGACGATGAAACACAGAAATTGCATCGGAATTAAATACAAATGGCACAATGCCGACTTAAGTACAAGAAAACTGACTCTTCTTACTGTCTATGTTTTGAACCATTCCTGTGACACTAGTTATAGATTCCGATGCTTCACTTCAGGTTTACTGTATCCCTCTGACCTTCTTATTGATGATGAAACACAGAAATTGCATCGGAATTAAATACAAAAGGCACAATGCCGACTTATGTAACAGAAAACTGACTCTTCTTACTGTCTATGTTTTGAACCATTCCTGTGACACTAGTTATAGATTCCGATGCTTCACTTCATGTTTACTGTATCCCTCTGACCTTCTTATTGACGATGAAACACAGAAATTGCATCGGAATTAAATACAATAGGCACAATGCCGACTTAAGTACAAGAAAGATTACTCTTCTTACTGTCTATGTTTTGAACCATTCCTGTGACACTAGTTATAGATTCCGATACTTCACTCTAGGTTTACTGTATCCCTCTGACCTTCATATTGACGATGAAACACAGAAATTGCATCGGAGTTAAAAACAAGAGGCACAATGCCCACTTAAGTACAAGAAAACTGACTCTTCTTTCAGTCTATGATTTCAACCATTCCTGTGACACTAGTTATAGATTCAGATGCTCACTTCAGGTTTACTGTATCCCTCTGACCTTCTTATTGGTGATGAAACACAGATATTGCATCGGAATTAAATACAAATGGCGCAATGACGACTTAAGTACAAGAAAACTGACTCTTCTTACTGTATATGTTTTGAACCATTCCTGTGACACTAGTTATAGATTCCGATGCTTCACTTCAGGTTTACTGTATCCCTCTGACCTTCTTATTGACGATGAATCACAGAAATTGCATCGAAATTAAATACAAAATGCACAGTGCCGACTTATGTACAAGAAAACTGACTCTTCTTACTCTCTATGTTTTGAACCATTCATGTGACACTAATTATAGATTCCGATGCTTCATTTCAGGTTTACTGTATCCCTCTGACCTTCTTATTGACGATGAAACACAGAAATTGCATCGGAATGAAATACAAAAGGCACAATGCCGACTTAAGTACAAGAAAACTGACTCTTCTTACTGTTTATGTTTGATCATTTCATGTGACACTAGTTATAGATTCCGATGCTTCACTTCAGTTTTACTGTATCCCTCTGACATCTCATTGACGATGAAACACAGAAATTGCATCGGATATAAATACAAAAGGCACAAAGCCGACTTAAGTACAAGAAAACTGACTCTTCTTACTGTCTTTGATTGAACCATTCCTCTGACACTAGTTATAAATTCCGATGCATCACTTCAGGTTTACTGTATCCCTCTGACCCTCTTATTGACGATTAAACAAAGAAATTGCATCGGAATTAAATACAAGAGGCACAATGCCGACTTAAGTACAAGAAAACTGACTCTTCTTACTGTCTATGTTTTGAACCATTCCTGTGACACTAGTTATAGATTCCGATGCTTCACTTCAGGTTTACTGCATCACTCAGACCTTCTTATTGACGATGAAACACAGAAATTGCATCGGAATTAAATACAAAAGGCACAATGCCGACTTAAGTAACAGAAAACTGACTCTTCTTACTCTCTATGTTTTGAACCATTCATGTGACACTAATTATAGATTCCGATGCTTCACTTCAGGTTTACTGTATCCCTCTGACCTTCTTATTGACGATGTAACACAGAAATTGCATCGGAATTAAATACAAAAGGCACAATGCCGACTTAAGTACAAGAAAACTGACTCTTCTTACCGTCTTTGATTGAACCATTCCTGTGACACTAGTTATAGATTCCGATGCTTCACTTCAGGTTTACTGTATCCCTCTGACCTTCTTATTGACGATGAAACACAGAAATTGCATCGGAATTAAATACAATAGGCACAATGCCGACTTAAGTACAAGAAAGCTGACTCTTCTTACTGTCTATGTTTTGAACCATTCCTGTGACACTAGTTATAGATTCCGATACTACACTTCAGGTTTACTGTATCCCTCTGACCTTCATATTGACGATGAAACACAGAAATTGCATTGGAGTTAAAAACAAAAGACACAATGCCGACTTTAGTACAAGAAAACTGACTCTTCTTTCAGTCTATGATTTGAACCATTCCTGTGACACTAGTTATAGATTCAGATGCTCACTTCAGGTTTACTGTATCCCTGTGACCTTCTTATTGACGATGAAACACAGATATTGCATCGGAATTAAATACAAATGGCGCAATGACGACTTAAATACAAGGAAACTGACTCTTCTTACTGTCTATGTTTTGAACCATTCCTGTGACACTAGTTATAGATTCCGATGCTTCACTTCAGGTTTACTGTATCCATCAGAACTTCTTATTGACGATGAAACACAGAAATAGCATCGGAATTAAATACAAAAGGCACAATGCCGACTTATGTACAAGAAAACTGACTCTTCGTACTGTCTATGTTTGAACCATTCATGTGACACTAGTTATAGATTCCGATGCTTCACTTCAGGTTTACTGTATCCCTCTGACCTTCTTATTGACGATAAAACACAGAAATTGCATCGGAATTAAATACAAAAGGCACAATGCCGACTTAAGTACAACAAAACTGACTCTTCTTACCGTCTTTGATTGTACCATTCCTGTGACACTAGTTATAGATTCCGATGCTTCACTTCAGGTTCACTGTATCCCTCTGACCTTCTTATTGACGATGAATCACAGAAATTGCATCGAAATTAAATACAAAATGCACAGTGCCGACTTATGTACAAGAAAACTGACTCTTCTTACTCTCTTTGTTTGGAACCAGTCATGTGACACTAATTATAGATTCCGATGCTTCATTTCAGGTTTACTGTTTCCCTCTGACCTTCTTATTGACGATGAATCACAGAAATTGCATCGGAATGAAATACAAAAGGCACAATGCCGACTTAAGTACAAGAAAACTGACTCTTCTTACCGTCTTTGATTGAACCATTCCTGTGACACTAGTTATGGATTCCGATGCTTCCCTTCAGGTTTATTGTATCCCTCTGACCTTCTTATTGACGATGAATCACAGAAATTGCATCGGAATTAAATACAAAATGCACAATGCCGACTTAATTACAAGAAAACTGACTCTTCTTACTGTCTATGTTTTGAACCATTCATGTGACACTAGTTATAGATTCCGATGCTTCGCTTCAGGTTTACTGTATCCCTCTGACCTTTTTATTGACGATGAAACACAGAAATTGCATCGGAATTAAATACAAAAGGCACAATGCCGACTTAAGTACAAGAAAACTGACTCTTCTTACTGTCTATGTTTTGAACCATTCCTGTGACACTAGTTATAGATTCCGATGCTTCACTTCAGGTTTACTGTATCCCTCTGACCTTCTTATTGACGATGAAACACAGAAATTGCATCGGAATTAAATACAATAGGCACAATGCCGACTTAAGTACAAGAAACCTGACTCTTCTTACTGTCTATGTTTTGAACCATTCCTGTGACACTAGTTACAGATTCCGATACTTCACTTCAGGTTTACTGTATCCCTCTGACCTTCATATTGACGATGAAACACAGAAATTGCATCGGAGTTAAAAACAAAAGGCACAATGCCGACTTAAGTACAAGAAAACTGACTCTTCTTTCAGTCTCTGATTTGAACCATTCCTGTGACACTAGTTAAAGATTCAGATGCTCACTTCAGGTTTACTGTATCCCTCTGACCTTCTTATTGACGATGAAACACAGATATTGCATCGGAATTAAATACAAATGGCGCTATGACGACTTAAATACAAGGAAACTGACTCTTCTTACTGTCTATGTTTTGAACCATTCCTGTGACACTAGTTATAGATTCCGATGCTTCACTTCAGGTTTGCTGTATCCATCAGACCTTCTTATTGACGATGAAACACAGAAATAGCATCGGAATTAAATACAAAACGCACAATGCCGACTTATGTACAAGAAAACTGACTCTTCTTACTGTCTATGTTTGAACCATCCATGTGACACTAGTTATAGATTCCGATGCTTCACTTCAGGTTTACTGTATCCCTCTGACCTTCTTATTGACGATGTAACACAGAAATTGCATCGGAATTAAATACAAAAGGCACAATACCGACTTAAGTACAAGAAAACTGACTCTTCTTACCGTCTTTGATTGAACCATTCCTGTGACACTAGTTATAGATTCCGATGCTTCACTTCAGGTTTACTGTATCCCTCTGACCTTCTTATTGACGATGAAACACAGAAATTGCATCGGAATTAAATACAATAGGCACAATGCCGACTTAAGTACAAGAAAGCTGACTCTTCTTATTGTCTATGTTTTGAACCATTCCTGTGACACTAGTTATAGTTTCCGATACTTCACTTCAGGTTTACTGTATCCCTCTGACCTTCATAATGACGATGAAACACAGAAATTGCATCGGAGTTAAAAACAAGAGGCACAATGCCGACTTAAGTACAAGAAAACTGACTCTTCTTTCAGTCTATGATTTGAACCATTCCTGTGACACTAGTTATAGATTCAGATGCTCACTTCAGGTTTACTGTATCCCTCTGACCTTCTTATTGACGATGAAACACAGATATTGCATTGGAATTAAATACAAATGGCGCAATGACGACTTAAATACAAGGAAACTGACTCTTCTTACTGTCTATGTTTTGAACCATTCCTGTGACACTAGTTATAGATTCCCATGCTTCACTTCAGGTTTACTGTATCCATCAGACCTTCGTATTGACGATGAAACACAGAAATTGCATCGGAATTAAATAAATAAGGCACAATGCCGACTTATGTACAAGAAAACTGACTCTTCTTACTGTCTATGTTTGAACCATTCATGTGACACTAGTTATAGATTCCGATGCTTCACTTCAGGTTTACTGTATCCCTCTGACCTTCTTATTGACGACGAAACACAGAAATTGCATCAGAATTAAATACAAAAGGCACAATGCCGACTTAAGTACAAGAAAACTGACTCTTCTTACCGTCTTTGATTGAACCATTCCTGTGACACTAGTTATAGATTCCGATGCTTCACTTCAGGTTTACTGTATCCCTCTGACCTTCTTATTGACGATGAAACACTGAAATTGCATCGGAATTAAATACAAAAGGCACAATGCCGACTCAAGTACAAGAAGACTGGCTCTTCTTATTGTCTATGTTTTCAACTTTCCTGTGAGACCGGTTTTAGATTCCGATGCTTCACTTCAGGTTTACTGTATCACTCTGACCTTCTTATTGACGATGAAATACAGAAATTGCATCGGAATTAAATACAAAAGGCACAATGCCGACTTAAGTACAAGAAAACTGAATCTTCTTACTGTTTATGTTTGAACATTTCATGTGACACTAGTAATAGATTCCGATGCTTCACTTAAGGTTTACTGTATCCCTCTGACATCTTATTGACGATGAAACACAGAAATTGCATCGAATATAAATACAAACGGCACAATGCCGACTTAAGTACAAGAAAACTGACTCTTCTTACTGTCTTTGATTGAACCATTCCTGTGACACTAGTTATAGATTCCGATGCTTCACTTCAGGTTTACTGTATCCCTCTGACCTTCTTATTGACGATGAAACACAGATATTGCATCGGAATTAAATACAAATGCCGCAATGACGACTTAACTACAAGAAAACTGACTCTTCTTACTGTCTATGTTTTGAACCATTCATGTGACACTAGTTATAGATTCCGATGCTTCACTTCAGGTTTACTGTATCCCTCTGACCTTCTTATTGACGATGAAACACAGAAATTGCATCGGAATTAAATAAAAAAGGCACAATGCCGACTTATGTACAAGAAAACTGACTCTTGTTACTGTTTATGTTTGGACATTTCATGTGACACTAGTTATAGATTCCGATGCTTCACTTCAGGTTTACTGTATCCCTCTGACCTTCTTATTGAGGATGAAACACAGAAATTGCATCGGAATTAAATACAAAAGGCACAATGCCGACTTAAGTACAAGAAAACTGACTCTTCTTACTGTCTTTGATTGAACCATTCCTGTGACACTAGTTATAGATTCCGATGCTTCACTTCAGGTTTACTGTATCCCTCTGACCTTCTTATTGACGATGAAACACAGAAATTGCATCGGAATTAAATACAAAAGGCACAATGCCGACTTAAGTACAAGACAACTGACTCTTCATACTCTCTATGTTTTGAACCATTCATGTGACACTAATTATAGATTCCGATGCTTCACTTCAGGTTTACTGTATCCCTCTGACCTTCTTATTGACGATGAAACACAGAAATTGCATCGGAATTAAATACAAAAGGCACAATGTCGACTTAAGTACAAGAAAACTGACTCTCCTTACTGTCTATGCTTTGAACCATTCATGTGACACTAGATATAGATTCCGATGCTTCACTTCAGGTTTACTGTATCTCTCTGACCTTTTTATTGACGATGAAACACAGAAATTGCATCGGAATTAAATACAAAAGGCACAATGCCGACTTAAGTGCAAGAAAACTGACTCTTCTTACTGTCTATGCTCTGAACCATTTCTGTGACACTATTAATAGAATCCGATGCTTCACTTCAGGTTTACTGTATCCCTCTGACCTTCTTATTGACGATGAAACACAGAAATTGCATCGGAATTAAATACAAAATGCACAATGCCGACTTAAGTACAAGAAAACTGACCCTTCTTACTCTCTATGTTTTGAACCATTCATGTGACACTAATTATAGATTTCGATGCTTCACTTCAGGTTTACTGTATCCCTCTGACCTTCCTATTGACGATGAAACACAGAAATTGCATCGGAATTAAATAAAAAAGGCACAATGCCGACTTATGTACAAGAAAACTGACTCTTCTTACTGTTTATGTTTGAACATTTCATGTGACACTAGTTATAGATTTCGATGCTTCACTTCAGGTTTACTGTATGCCTGTGACCTTCTTATTGAGGATGAAACACAGAAATTGCATCGGAATTAAATACAAAAGGCACAATGCCGACTTAAGTACAAGAAAACTGACTCTTCTTACTGTCTTTGATTGAACCATTCCTGTGACACTAGTTATAGATTCCGATGCTTCACTTCAGGATTACTGTATCCCTCTGACCTTCTTATTGACGATGAAACACAGAAATTGCATCGGAATTAAATACAAAAGGCACAATGCCGACTTAAGTACAAGAAAACTGACTCTTCTTACTGTTTATGTTTGAACCATTCATGTGACACTAGTTATAGATTACGATGCTTCACTTCAGGTTTACTGTATCCCTCTGACCCTCTTATCTACGATGAAACACAGAAATTGCATTGGAGATATATGCAAAAGGCACAATGGCGACTTAAGTACAAGAAAACTGACTCTTCTTACTGTCTATGCTTTGAACCATTCCTGTGACACTAGTTATAGATTCCGATGCTACACTTCATTTTTACTGTATCCCTCTGACCTTCTTATTGACGATGAAACACAGAAATTGCATCGGAATTAAATAGAAAAGTCACAATGCCGACTTAAGTACAAGAAAACTGACTCTTCTTATTGCTATGCTTTGAACCATTCCTGTGACACTAGTTATAGATTCCGATGCTTCACTTCAGGTTTACTGTATCCCTCTGACATTCTTATTGACGATGAAACACAGAAATTGCATCGGAATTAAATAATAAAGTAACAATGCCGACTTAAGTACAAGAAAACTGACTCTTCTTACTGTCTATGTTTTGAACCATTCCTGTGACACTAGTTATAGATTCCGATGCTTCACTTCAGGTTTACTGTATCCTTCTGACCTTCTTATTGACGATGAAACACAGAAATTGCATCGGAATTAAATACAAAAGGCACAATGCCGACTTAAGTACAAGAAAACTGATTCTTCTTACTCTCTATGTTTTGAACCATTCCTGTGACACTAGTTATAGATTCCGATGCTTCACTTCAGGTTTACTGTATCCCTCTGACCTTCTTATTGACGATGAAACACAGAAATTGCATCGGAATTAAATAAATAAGGCACAATGCCGACTTATGTACAAGAAAACTGACTCTT
This sequence comes from Schistocerca serialis cubense, assembly GCF_023864345.2. NCBI lineage: Eukaryota > Metazoa > Arthropoda > Insecta > Orthoptera > Acrididae > Schistocerca > Schistocerca serialis. The sequence goes on along the minus strand of NC_064641.1, from coordinate 973,358,295 downwards.
CTTATTGTCTATGTTTTGAACCATTCCTGTGACACTAGTTACAGATTCCGATGCTTCACTTCAGGTTTACTGTATCCCTCTGACCTTCTTATTGACGATGGAACACAGAAATTGCATCGGAATTAAATACAAAAGGCACAATGCCGACTTAAGTACAAGAAAACTGACTCTTCTTACTCTCTATGATTTGAACCATTCATGTGACACTAATTATAGATTCCGATGCATCACTTCAGGTTTACTGGATCCCTCTGACCTTCTTATTGACGATGAAACACAGAAATTGCATCGGAATTAAATACAAAAGGCACAATGCCGACTTAAGTACAAGAAAACTGACTCTTCTTACTGTTTATGTTTGAACATTTCATGTGACACTAGTTATAGATTCCGATGCTTCACTTCAGGTTTACTGTATCCCTCTGACCTTCTTATTGACGATGAAACACAGAAATTGCAACGGAATTAAATAAAAAAGGCACAATGCCGACTTATGTACAAGAAAACTGACTCTTCTTACTCTTTATGTTTGAACATTTCATGTGACACTAGTTATAGATTTCGATGCTTCACTTAAGGTTTACTGTATCCCTCTGACATCTTATTGACGATGAAACACAGAAATTGCATCGGATATAAATACAAAAGGCACAATGCCGACTTAAGTACAGGAAAACTGTCTCTTCTTACTGTCTTTGATTGAACCATTCCTGTGACACTAGTTATAGATTCCGATGCTTCACTTCAGGTTTACTGTATCCCTCTGACCTTCTTATTGATGATGAAACACAGATATTGCATCGGAATTAAATACAAATGCCGCAATGACGACTTAACTACAAGAAAACTGACTCTTCTTACTGACTATGTTTTGAACCATTCATGTGACACTAGTTATAGATTCCGATGCTTCACTTCAGGTGTACTGTATCCCTCTGACCTTCTTATTGACGATGAAACACAGAAATTGCATCGGAATTAAATAAAAAAGGCACAATGCCGACTTATGTACTAGAAAACTGACTCTTCTTACTGTTTATGTTTGGACATTTCATGTGACACTAGTTATAGATTCCGATGCTTCACTTCAGGTTTACTGTATCCCTCTGACCTTCTTATTGAGGATGAAACAAAGAAATTGCATCGGAATTAAATACAAAAGGCACAATGCCGACTTAAGTACAAGAAAACTGACTCTTCTTTCTGTCTTTGATTGAACCATTCCTGTGACACTAGTTATAGATTCCGATGCTTCACTTCAGGTTTACTGTATCCCTCTGACCCTCTTATCTACGATGAAACACAGAAATTGCATTGGAGATATATGCAAAAGGCACAATGGCGACTTAAGTACAAGAAAACTGACTCTTCTTACTGTCTATGCTTTGAACCATTCCTGTGACACTAGTTATAGATTCCGATGCTACACTTCATTTTTACTGTATCCCTCTGACCTTCTTATTGACGATGAAACACAGAAATTGCATCGGAATTAAATAGAAAAGTCACAATGCCGACTTAAGTACAAGAAAACTGACTCTTCTTATTGCTATGCTTTGATCCATTCCTGTGACACTAGTTATAGATTCCGATGCTTCACTTCAGGTTTACTGTATCCCTCTGACATTCTTATTGACGATGAAACACAGAAATTGCATCGGAATTAAATAATAAAGTAACAATGCCGACTTAAGTACAAGAAAACTGACTCTTCTTACTGTCTATGTTTTGAACCATTCCTGTGACACTAGTTATAGATTCCGATGCTTCACTTCAGGTTTACTGTATCCCTCTGACCTTCTTATTGACGATGAAACACAGATATTGCATCGGAATTAAATACAAATGCCGCAATGACGACTTAACTACAAGAAAACTGACTCTTCTTACTGTCTATGTTTTGAACCATTCATGTGACACTAGTTATAGATTCCGATGCTTCACTTCAGGTTTACTGTATCCCTCTGACCTTCTTATTGACGATGAAACACAGAAATTGCATCGGAATTAAATAAAAAAGGCACAATTCCGACTTATGTACAAGAAAACTGACTCTTCTTACTGTTTATGTTTGGACATTTCATGTGACACTAGTTATAGATTCCGATGCTTCACTTCAGGTTTACTGTATCCCTCTGACCTTCTTATTGAGGATGAAACACAGAAATTGCATCGGAATTAAATACAAAAGGCACAATGCCGACTTAAGTACAAGAAAACTGACTCTTCTTACTGTCTTTGATTGAACCATTCCTGTGACACTAGTTATAGATTCCGATGCTTCACTTCAGGTTTACTGTATCCCTCTGACCTTCTTATTGACGATGAAACACAGAAATTGCATCGGAATTAAATACAAAAGGCACAATGCCGACTTAAGTACAAGACAACTGAGTCTTCATACTCTCTATGTTTTGAACCATTCATGTGACACTAATTATAGATTCCGATGCTTCACTTCAGGTTTACTGTATCCCTCTGACCTTCTTATTGACGATGAAACACAGAAATTGCATCGGAATTAAATACAAAAGGCACAATGTCGACTTAAGTACAAGAAAACTGACTCTCCTTACTGTCTATGCTTTGAACCATTCATGTGACACTAGATATAGATTCCGATGCTTCACTTCAGGTTTACTGTATCTCTCTGACCTTTTTATTGACGATGAAACACAGAAATTGCATCGGAATTAAATACAAAAGGCACAATGCCGACTTAAGTGCAAGAAAACTGACTCTTCTTACTGTCTATGCTCTGAACCATTTCTGTGACACTATTAATAGAATCCGATGCTTCACTTCAGGTTTACTGTATCCCTCTGACCTTCTTATTGACGATGAAACACAGAAATTGCATCGGAATTAAATACAAAATGCACAATGCCGACTTAAGTACAAGAAAACTGACCCTTCTTACTCTCTATGTTTTGAACCATTCATGTGACACTAATTATAGATTTCGATGCTTCACTTCAGGTTTACTGTATCCCTCTGACCTTCCTATTGACGATGAAACACAGAAATTGCATCGGAATTAAATAAAAAAGGCACAATGCCGACTTATGTACAAGAAAACTGACTCTTCTTACTGTTTATGTTTGAACATTTCATGTGACACTAGTTATAGATTTCGATGCTTCACTTCAGGTTTACTGTATGCCTGTGACCTTCTTATTGAGGATGAAACACAGAAATTGCATCGGAATTAAATACAAAAGGCACAATGCCGACTTAAGTACAAGAAAACTGACTCTTCTTACTGTCTTTGATTGAACCATTCCTGTGACACTAGTTATAGATTCCGATGCTTCACTTCAGGATTACTGTATCCCTCTGACCTTCTTATTGACGATGAAACACAGAAATTGCATCGGAATTAAATACAAAAGGCACAATGCCGACTTAAGTACAAGAAAACTGACTCTTCTTACTGTTTATGTTTGAACCATTCATGTGACACTAGTTATAGATTACGATGCTTCACTTCAGGTTTACTGTATCCCTCTGACCCTCTTATCTACGATGAAACAGAGAAATTGCATTGGAGATATATGCAAAAGGCACAATGGCGACTTAAGTACAAGAAAACTGACTCTTCTTACTGTCTATGCTTTGAACCATTCCTGTGACACTAGTTATAGATTCCGATGCTACACTTCATTTTTACTGTATCCCTCTGACCTTCTTATTGACGATGAAACACAGAAATTGCATCGGAATTAAATAGAAAAGTCACAATGCCGACTTAAGTACAAGAAAACTGACTCTTCTTATTGCTATGCTTTGAACCATTCCTGTGACACTAGTTATAGATTCCGATGCTTCACTTCAGGTTTACTGTATCCCTCTGACATTCTTATTGACGATGAAACACAGAAATTGCATCGGAATTAAATAATAAAGTAACAATGCCGACTTAAGTACAAGAAAACTGACTCTTCTTACTGTCTATGTTTTGAACCATTCCTGTGACACTAGTTATAGATTCCGATGCTTCACTTCAGGTTTACTGTATCCCTCTGACCTTCTTATTGACGATGAAACACAGAAATTGCATCGGAATTAAATACAAAAGGCACAATGCCGACTTAAGTACAAGAAAACTGATTCTTCTTACTCTCTATGTTTTGAACCATTCCTGTGACACTAGTTATAGATTCCGATGCTTCACTTCAGGTTTACTGTATCCCTCTGACCTTCTTATTGACGATGAAACACAGAAATTGCATCGGAATTAAATAAATAAGGCACAATGCCGACTTATGTACAAGAAAACTGACTCTTCTTATTGTCTATGTTTTGAACCATTCCTGTGACACTAGTTACAGATTCCGATGCTTCACTTCAGGTTTACTGTATCCCTCTGACCTTCTTATTGACGATGGAACACAGAAATTGCATCGGAATTAAATACAAAAGGCACAATGCCGACTTAAGTACAAGAAAACTGACTCTTCTTACTCTCTATGATTTGAACCATTCATGTGACACTAATTATAGATTCCGATGCATCACTTCAGGTTTACTGGATCCCTCTGACCTTCTTATTGACGATGAAACACAGAAATTGCATCGGAATTAAATACAAAAGGCACAATGCCGACTTAAGTACAAGAAAACTGACTCTTCTTACTGTTTATGTTTGAACATTTCATGTGACACTAGTTATAGATTCCGATGCTTCACTTAAGGTTTACTGTATCCCTCTGACATCTTATTGACGATGAAACACAGAAATTGCATCGGATATAAATACAAAAGGCACAATGCCGACTTAAGTACAGGAAAACTGTCTCTTCTTACTGTCTTTGATTGAACCATTCCTGTGACACTAGTTATAGATTCCGATGCTTCACTTCAGGTTTACTGTATCCCTCTGACCTTCTTATTGACGATGAAACACAGATATTGCATCGGAATTAAATACAAATGCCGCAATGACGACTTAACTACAAGAAAACTGACTCTTCTTACTGACTATGTTTTGAACCATTCATGTGACACTAGTTATAGATTCCGATGCTTCACTTCAGGTGTACTGTATCCCTCTGACCATCTTATTGACGATGAAACACAGAAATTGCATCGGAATTAAATAAAAAAGGCACAATGCCGACTTATGTACTAGAAAACTGACTCTTCTTACTGTTTATGTTTGGACATTTCATGTGACACTAGTTATAGATTCCGATGCTTCACTTCAGGTTTACTGTATCCCTCTGACCTTCTTATTGAGGATGAAACAAAGAAATTGCATCGGAATTAAATACAAAAGGCACAATGCCGACTTAAGTACAAGAAAACTGACTCTTCTTTCTGTCTTTGATTGAACCATTCCTGTGACACTAGTTATAGATTCCGATGCTTCACTTCAGGTTTACTGTATCCCTCTGACCCTCTTATCTACGATGAAACACAGAAATTGCATTGGAGATATATGCAAAAGGCACAATGGCGACTTAGGTACAAGAAAACTGACTCTTCTTACTGTCTATGCTTTGAACCATTCCTGTGACACTAGTTATAGATTCCGATGCTACACTTCATTTTTACTGTATCCCTCTGACCTTCTTATTGACGATGAAACACAGAAATTGCATCGGAATTAAATAGAAAAGTCACAATGCCGACTTAAGTACAAGAAAACTGACTCTTCTTATTGCTATGCTTTGATCCATTCCTGTGACACTAGTTATAGATTCCGATGCTTCACTTCAGGTTTACTGTATCCCTCTGACATTCTTATTGACGATGAAACACAGAAATTGCATCGGAATTAAATAATAAAGTAACAATGCCGACTTAAGTACAAGAAAACTGACTCTTCTTACTGTCTATGTTTTGAACCATTCCTGTGACACTAGTTATAGATTCCGATGCTTCACTTCAGGTTTACTGTATCCCTCTGACCTTCTTATTGACGATGAAACACAGAAATTGCATCGGAATTAAATACAAAAGGCACAATGCCGACTTAAGTACAAGAAAACTGATTCTTCTTACTGTCTATGTTTTGAACCATTCCTGTGACACTAGTTATAGATTCCGATGCTTCACTTCAGGTTTACTGTATCCCTCTGACCTTCTTATTGACGATGAAACACAGAAATTGCATCGGAATTAAATAAATAAGGCACAATGCCGACTTATGTACAAGAAAACTGACTCTTCTTATTGTCTATGTTTTGAACCATTCCTGTGACACTAGTTACAGATTCCGATGCTTCACTTCAGGTTTACTGTATCCCTCTGACCTTCTTATTGACGATGGAACACAGAAATTGCATCGGAATTAAATACAAAAGGCACAATGCCGACTTAAGTACAAGAAAACTGACTCTTCTTACTCTCTATGATTTGAACCATTCATGTGACACTAATTATAGATTCCGATGCTTCACTTCAGCTTTACTGTATCCCTCTGACCTTCTTATTGACGATGAAACACAGAAATTGCATCGGAATTAAATACAAAAGGCACAATGCCGACTTAAGTACAAGAAAACTGACTCTTCTTACTGTTTATGTTTGAACATTTCATGTGACACTAGTTATAGATTCCGATGCTTCACTTAAGGTTTACTGTATCCCTCTGACATCTTATTGACGATGAAACACAGAAATTGCATCGGATATAAATACAAAAGGCACAATGCCGACTTAAGTACAGGAAAACTGTCTCTTCTTACTGTCTTTGATTGAACCATTCCTGTGACACTAGTTATAGATTCCGATGCTTCACTTCAGGTTTACTGTATCCCTCTGACCATCTTATTGACGATGAAACACAGATATTGCATCGGAATTAAATACAAATGCCGCAATGACGACTTAACTACAAGAAAACTGACTCTTCTTACTGACTATGTTTTGAACCATTCATGTGACACTAGTTATAGATTCCGATGCTTCACTTCAGGTGTACTGTATCCCTCTGACCTTCTTATTGACGATGAAACACAGAAATTGCATCGGAATTACATAAAAAAGGCACAATGCCGACTTATGTACTAGAAAACTGACTCTTCTTACTGTTTATGTTTGGACATTTCATGTGACACTAGTTATAGATTCCGATGCTTCACTTCAGGTTTACTGTATCCCTCTGACCTTCTTATTGAGGATGAAACAAAGAAATTGCATCGGAATTAAATACAAAAGGCACAATGCCGACTTAAGTACAAGAAAACTGACTCTTCTTTCTGTCTTTGATTGAACCATTCCTGTGACACTAGTTATAGATTCCGATGCTTCACTTCAGGTTTACTGTATCCCTCTGACCTTCTTATTGACGATGAAACACAGAAATTGCATCGGAATTAAATACAAAAGGCACAATGCCGACTTAAGTACAAGGAAACTGACTCTTCTTAGGGTCTATGTTTTGAACCATTCATGTGACACTAGTTATAGATTCCGATGCTTCACTTCAGGTTTACTGTATCCCTCTGACCTTTTTATTGACGATGAAACACAGAAATTGCATCGGAATTAAATACAAAAGGCACAATGCCGACTTAAGTACAAGAAAACTGACTCTTCTTACTGCCTATGTTTTGAACCATTACTGTGACACTAGTTATAGATTCCGATGCTTCACTTCAGGTTTACTGTATCCCTCTGACCTTCTTATTGTCGATGAAACACAGAAATTGCATCGGAATTAAATACAAAAGGCACAATGCCGACTTAAGTACAAGACAACTGACTCTTCTTACTCTCTATGTTTTGAACCATTCATGTGACACTAATTATAGATTCCGATGCTTCACTTCAGGTTTACTGTATCCCTCTGACCTTCTTATTGACGATGAAACGCAGAAATTGCATCGGAATTAAATACAAAAGGCACAATGTCGACTTAAGTACAAGAAAACTGACTCTCCTTACTGTCTATGCTTTGAACCATTCATGTGACACTTGATATAGATTTCGATGCTTCGCTTCAGGTTTACTGAATCTCTCTGACCTTTTTATTGACGATGAAACACAGAAATTGCATCGCAATTAAATACAAAAGGCACAATGCCGACTTAAGTACAAGGACACTGACTCTTCTTACTGTCTATGTTTTGAACCATTTCTGTGACACTAGTAATAGAATCCGATGCTTCACTTCAGGTTTACTGTATCCCTCTGACCTTCTTATTGACGATGAAACACAGAAATTGCATCGGAATTAAATACAAAAAGCACAATGCCGACTTAAGTAGAAGAAAACTGACTCTTCTTACTCTATATGTTTTGAACCATTCATGTGACACTAATTATAGATTCCGATGCTTCACTTCAGGTTTACTGTATCCCTCTGACCTTCTTATTGACGATGAAACACAGAAATTGCATCGGAATTAAATAAAAAAGGCACAATGCCGACTTATGTACAAGAAAACTGACTCTTCTTACTGTTTATGTTTGAACATTTCATGTGACACTAGTTATAGATTCCGATGCTTCACTTCAGGTTTACTGTATCCCTCTGACATCTTATTGACGATGAAACACAGAAATTGCATCGGATATAAATACAAAAGGCACAATGCCGACTTAAGTACAGGAAAACTGACTCTTCTTACTGTCTTTGATTGAACCATTCCTGTGACACTAGTTATAGATTCCGATGCTTCACTTCAGGTTTACTGTATCCCTCTGACCTTCTTATTGACGATGAAACACAGATATTGCATCGGAATTAAATACAAATGCCGCAATGACGACTTAACTACAAGAAAACTGACTCTTCTTACTGTCTATGTTTTGAACCATTCATGTGACACTAGTTATAGATTCCGATGCTTCACTTCAGGTTTACTGTATCCCTCTGACCTTCTTATTGACGATGAAACACAGAAATTGCATCGGAATTAAATAAAAAAGTCACAATGCCGACTTATGTACTAGAAAACTGACTCTTCTTACTGTTTATGTTTGGACATTTCATGTGACACTAGTTATAGATTCCGATGCTTCACTTCAGGTTTACTGTATCCCTCTGACATCTTATTGACGATGAAACACAGAAATTGCATCGGATATAAATACAAAAGGCACAATGCCGACTTAAGTACAGGAAAACTGACTCTTTTTACTGTCTTTGATTGAACCATTCCTGTGACACTAGTTATAGATTCTGATGCTTCACTTCAGGTTTACTGTATCCCTCTGACCTTCTTATTGATGATGAAACACAGAAATTGCATCGGAATTAAATACAAAAGGCACAATGCCGACTTAAGTACAAGAAAACTGACTCTTCTTAGGGTCTATGTTTTGAACCATTCATGTGACACTAGTTATAGATTCCGATGCTTCTCTTCAGGTTTACTGTATCCCTCTGATCTTTTTATTGACGATGAAACACAGAAATTGCATCGGAATTAAATACAAAAGGCACAATGCCGACTTAAGTACAAGAAAACTGACTCTTCTTACTGTCTATGTTTTGAACCATTCCTGTGACACTAGTTATAGATTCCGATGCTTCACTTCAGGTTTACTGTATCCCTCTGACCTTCTTATTGACGATGAAACACAGAAATTGCATCGGAATTAAATACAAAAGGCACAATGCCGACTTAAGTACAAGACAACTGACTCTTCTTACTCTCTATGTTTTGAACCATTCATGTGACACTAATTATAGATTCCGATGCTTCACTTCAGGTTTACTGTATCCCTCTGACCTTCTTATTGACGATGAAACGCAGAAATTGCATCGGAATTAAATACAAAAGGCACAATGTCGACTTAAGTACAAGAAAACTGACTCTCCTTACTTTTTATGCTTTGAACCATTCATGTGACACTTGATATAGATTTCGATGCTTCACTTCAGGTTTACTGAATCTCTCTGACCTTTTTATTGACGATGAAACACAGAAATTGCATCGGAATTAAATACAAAAGGCACAATGCCGACTTAAGTACAAGGAAACTGACTCTTCTTACTGTCTATGTTTTGAACCATTTCTGTGACACTAGTAATAGAATCCGATGCTTCACTTCAGGTTTACTGTATCCCTCTGACCTTCTTATTGACGATGAAACACAGAAATTGCTTCGGAATTAAATACAAAAGGCACAATGCCGACTTAAGTAGAAGAAAACTGACTCTTCTTACTCTATATGTTTTGAACCATTCATGTGACACTAATTATAGATTCCGATGCTTCACTTCAGGTTTACTGTATCCCTCTGACCTTCTTATTGACGATGAAACACAGAAATTGCATCGGAATTAAATAAAAAAGGCACAATGCCGACTTATGTACAAGAAAACTGACTCTTCTTACTGTTTATGTTTGAACATTTCATGTGACACTAGTTATAGATTTCGATGCTTCACTTCAGGTTTAATGTATCCCTGTGACCTTCTTATTGAGGATGAAACACAGAAATTGAATCGGAATTAAATACAAAAGGCACAATGCCGACATAAGTACAAGAAAACTGACTCTTCTTACTGTATTTGATTGAACCATTCCTGTGACACTAGTTATAGATTCCGATGCTTCACTTCAGGATTACTGTATCCCTCTGACCTTCTTATTGACGATGAAACACAGAAATTGCATCGGAATTAAATACAAAAGGCACAATGCCGACTTAAGTACAAGAAAACTGACTCTTCTTACTGTTTATGTTTGAACCATTCATGTGACACTAGTTATAGATTGCGATGCTTCACTTCAGTTTTACTGTATCCCACTGACCTTCTTATTGACGATGAATCACAGAAATTGCATCGGAATTAAATACAAAAGGCACAATGACGATTTAACTACAAGAAAACTGACTCTTCTCACTGTCTATGTTTTGAACCATTCCTGTGACACTAGTTATAGATTCCGATGCTTCACTTCAGGTTTACTGTATCCCTCTGACCTTATTGACGATGAAACACAGAAATTGCATCGGAATTAAATACAAAAGGCAGAATGCCGACTTAAGTACAAGAAAACTGACTCTTCTTCCTGTCTATGTTTTGAACCATTCCTGTGACACTAGTTATAGATTCCGATGCTTCACTTCAGGTTTACTGTATCCCTCTGACCTTCTTATTGACGATGAAACACAGAAATTGCATCGGAATTAAATAAATAAGGCACAATGCCGACTTATGTACAAGAAAACTGACTCTTCTTATTGTCTATGTTTTGAACCATTCCTGTGACACTAGTTATAGATTCCGATGCTTCACTTCAGGTTCACTGTATCCCTCTGACCTTCTTATTGCCGATGGAACACAGAAATTGCATCGGAATTAAATACAAAAGGCACAATGCCGACTTAAGTACAAGAAAACTGACTCTTCTTACTCTCTATGATTTGAACCATTCATGTGACACTAATTATAGATTCCGATGCTTCACTTCAGGTTTACTGTATCCCTCTGACCTTCTTATTGACGATGAAACACAGAAATTGCATCGGAATTAAATACAAAAGGCACAATGCCGACTTAAGTACAAGAAAACTGACTCTTCTTACTGTTTATGTTTGAACATTTCATGTGACACTAGTTATAGATTCCGATGCTTCACTTAAGGTTTACTGTATCCCTCTGACATCTTATTGACGATGAAACACAGAAATTGCATCGGATATAAATACAAAAGGCACAATGCCGTCTTAAGTACAAGAAAACTGACTCTTCTTACTGTCTTTGATTGAACCATTCCTGTGACACTAGTTATAGATTCCGATGCTTCACTTCAGGTTTACTGTATCCCTCTGATCTTCTTATTGACGATGAAACACAGATATTGCATCCGAATTAAATACAAATGCCGCAATGACGACTTAACTACAAGAAAACTGACTCTTCTTACTGTCTATGTTTTGAACCATTCATGTGACACTAGTTATAGATTCCGATGCTTCACTTCAGGTTTACTGTATCCCTCTGACCTTCTTATTGACGATGAAACACAGAAATTGCATCGGAATTAAATAAAAAAGGCACAATGCCGACTTATGTACAAGAAAACTGACTCTTCTTACTGTTTATGTTTGGACATTTCATGTGACACTAGTTATAGATTCCGATGCTTCACTTCAGGTTTACTGTATCCCTCTGACCTTCTTATTGAGGATGAAACACAGAAATTGCATCGGAATTAAATGCAAAAGGCACAATGCCGACTTAAGTACAAGAAAACTGACTCTTCTTATTGCTATGCTTTGAACCATTCCTGTGACACTAGTTATAGATTCCGATGCTTCACTTCAGGTTTACTGTATCCCTCTGACCATCTTATTGACGATGAAACACAGAAATTGCATCGGAATTAAATACAAAAGGCACAATGCCGACTTAAGTACAAGACAACTGACTCTTCTTACTCTCTATGTTTTGAACCATTCATGTGACACTACTTATAGATTCCGATACTTCACTTCAGGTTTAGTATATCCCTCTGACCTTCTTATTGGCGATGAAACACAGAAATTGCATCGGAATTAAATACAAAAGGCACAATGTCGACTTAAGTACAAGAAAACTGACTCTCCTTACTGTCTATGTTTGAACCATTCATGTGACACTAGATATAGATTCCGATGCTTCACTTCAGGTTTACTGTATCTCTCTGACCTTTTTATTGACGATGATACACAGAAATTGCATCGGAATTAAATACAAAAGGCACAATGCCGACTTAAGTACAAGGAAACTGACTCTTCTTACTGTCTATGCTTTGAACCATTTCTGTGACACTATTAATAGAATCCGATGCTTCACTTCAGGTTTACTGTATCCCTCTGACCTTCTTATTGACGATGAAACACAGAAATTGCATCGGAATTAAATACAAAAGGCACAATGCCGACTTAAGTAGAAGAAAACTGACTCTTCTTACTCTCTATGTTTGAACCATTCATGTGACACTAATTATAGATTCTGATGCTTCACTTCAGGTGTACTGTATCCCTCTGACCTTCTTATTGACGATGGAACACAGAAATTGCATCGGAATAAAATAAAAAAGGCACAATGCCGACTTATGTACAAGAAAACTGACACTTCTTACTGTTTATGTTTGAACATTCATGTGACACTAGTTATAGATTTCGATGCTTCACTTCAGGTTTACTGTATCCCTGTGACCTTCTTATTGAGGATGAAACACAGAAATTGCATCGGAATTAAATACAAAAGGCACAATGCCGACTTAAGTACAAGAAAACTGACTCTTCTTACTGTCTTTGATTGAACCATTCCTGTGACACTAGTTATAGATTCCGATGCTTCACTTCAGGATTACTGTATCCCACTGACCTTCTTATTGACGATGAAACACAGAAATTGCATCGGAATTAAATACAAAAGGCACAATGCCGACTTAAGTACAAGAAAACTGACTCTTCTTACTGTTTATGTTTGAACCATTCATGTGACACTAGTTATAGATTGCGATGCTTCACTTCAGTTTTACTGTATCCCTCTGACCCTCTTACTGACGATGAAGCACAGAAATTGCATCGGAATTAAATAGAAAAGTCACAATGCCGACTTAAGTACAAGAAAACTGACTCTTATTATTGCTATGCTTTGAACCATTCCTGTGAAACTAGTTATAGATTCCGATGCTTCACTTCAGGTTTACTGTATCCCTCTGACCTTCTTATTGACGATGAAACACAGAAATTGCATCGGAATTAAATAAAAAAGGCACAATGCCGACTTATCTACAAGAAAACTGACTCTTCTTTCTGTTTATGTTTGGACATTTCATGTGACACTAGTTATAGATTCCGATGCTTCACTTCAGGTTTACTGTATCCCTCTGACCTTCTTATTGAGGATGAAACACAGAAATTGCATCGGAATTAAATACAAAAGGCACAATGCCGACTTAAGTACAAGAAAACTGACTCTTCTTATTGCTATGCTTTGAACCATTCCTGTCACACTAGTTATAGATTCCGATGCTTCACTTCAGGTTTACTGTATCCCTCTGACCTTCTTATTGACGATGAAACACAGAAATTGCATCGGAATTAAATACAAAAGGCACAATGCCGACATAAGTACAAGAAAACTGACTCTTCCTAGGGTCTATGTTTTGAACCATTCATGTGACACTAGTTATAGATTCCGATGCTTTACTTCAGGTTTACTGTATCCCTCTGACCTTTTTATTGACGATGAAACACAGAAATTACATCGGTATTAAATACAAAAGGCACAATGCCGACTTAAGTACAAGAAAACTGACTCTTCTTACTGTCTATGTTTTGAACCATTCCTGTGACACTAGTTATAGATTCCGATGCTTCACTTCAGGTTTACTGTATCCCTCTGACCTTCTTATTGACGATGAAACACAGAAATTGCATCGGAATTAAATACAAAAGGCACAATGCCGACTTAAGTACAAGACAACTGACTCTTCTTACTCTCTATGTTTTGAACCATTCATGTGACACTAATTATAGATTCCGATACTTCACTTCAGGTTTACTATATCCCTCTGACCTTCTTATTGGCGATGAAACACAGAGATTGCATCGGAATTAAATACAAAAGGCACAATGTCGACTTAAGTACAAGAAAACTGACACTAGATATAGATTCCGATGCTTCACTTCAGGTTTACTGTATCTCACTGACCTTTTTATTGACGATGAAACACAGAAATTGCATCGGAATTAAATACAAAAGGCACAATGCCGACTTAAGTACAAGGAAACTGACTCTTCTTACTGTCTATGCTTTGAACCATTTCTGTGACACTAGTAATAGAATCCGATGCTTCACTTCAGGTTTACTGTATCCCTCTGACCTTCTTATTGACGATGAAACACAGAAATTGCATCGGAATTAAATACAAAAGGCACAATGCCGACTTAAGTAGAAGAAAACTGACTCTTCTTACTCTCTATGTTTTGAACCATTCATGTGACACTAATTATAGATTCTGATGCTTCACTTCAGGTTTACTGTATCCCTCTGACCTTCTTATTGACGATGGAACACAGAAATTGCATCGGAATTAAATAAAAAAGGCACAATGCCGACTTATGAACAAGAAAACTGACTCTTCTTACTGTTTATTATTGAACATTCATGTGACACTAATTATAGATTTCGATGCTTCACTTCAGGTTTACTGTATCCCTGTGACCTTCTTATTGAGGATGAAACACAGAAATTGCATCGGAATTAAATACAAAAGGCACAATGCCGACTTAAGTACAAGAAAACTGACTCTTCTTACTGTCTTTGATTGAACCATTCCTGTGACACTAGTTATAGATTCCGATGCTTCACTTCAGGATTACTGTATCCCACTGACCTTCTTATTGACGATGGTACACAGAAATTGCATCGGAATTAAATACAAAAGGCACAATGCCGACTTAAGAACAAGAAAACTGACTCTTCTTACTGTTTATGTTTGAACCATTCATGTGACACTAGTTATAGATTGCGATGCTTCACTTCAGTTTTACTGTATCCCTCTGACCTTCTTATTGACGATTAAGCACAGAAATTGCATCGGAATTAAATACAAAAGGCACATTGACGACTTAACTACAAGAAAACTGACTCTTCTCACTGTCTATGTTTTGAACCATTCCTGTGACAGTAGTTATAGCTTCCGATGCTTCACTTCAGGTTTACTGTATCCATCAGACCTTCTTATTGACGATGAAACACAGAAATAGCATCGGAATTAAATACAAAAAGCACAATGCCGACTTATGTACAAGAAAACTGACTCTTCTTACTGTCTATGTTTAAACCATTCATGTGACACTAGTTATAGATTCCGATGCTTCACTTCAGGTTTACTGTATCCCTCTGACCCTCTTATTGACGATGAAACACAGAAATTGCATTGGAGATATATGCAAAAGGCACAATGGCGACTTAAGTACAAGAAAACTGACTCTTCTTACTGTCTATGCTTTGAACCATTCCTGTGACACTAGTTATAGATTCCGATGCTTCACTTCATTTTTACTGTATCCCTCTGACCTTCTTATTGACGATGAAACACAGAAATTGCATCGGAATTAAATAGAAAAGTCACGATGCCGACTTAAGTACAAGAAAACTGACTCTTCTTATTGCTATGCTTTGAACCATTCCTGTGACACTAGTTATAGATTCCGATGCTTCACTTCAGGTTTACTGTATCCCTCTGACATTCTTATTGACGATGAAACACAGAAATTTCATCGGAATTAAATACAAAAGGCACAATGCCGACTTAAGTACAAGAAAACTGACTCTTCTCACTGTCTATGTTTTGAACAATTCCTGTGACACTAGTTATAGATTCCGATGCTTAACTTCAGGTTTACTGTATCCCTCCGCCCATCTTAGTGACGATGAAACACAGAAATTGCATCGGAATTAAATAGAAAAGGCACAATGCCGACTTAAGAACAAGACAACTGACTCTTCTTACTAACTATATTTTGAACCATTCCTGTGACACTAGTTATAGATTCCGATGCTTCACTTCAGGTTTACTGTATCCCTCTGACCTTCTTATTGACGATGAAACACAGAAATTGCATCGGAATTAAATACAAAAGGCACAATGCCGACTTAAGTACAAGACAACTGACTCTTCTTACTCTCTATGTTTTGAACCATTCATGTGACACTAATTATAGATTCCGATGCTTCACTTCAGGTTTACTGTATCCCTCTGACCTTCTTATTGACGATGAAACACAGAAATTGCATCGGAATTAAATACAAAAGGCACAATGACGACTTAAGTACAAGAAAACTGACTCTCCTTACTGTCTATGTTTTGAACAATTCCTGTGACACTAGTTATAGATTCCGATGCTTAACTTCAGGTTTACTGTATCCCTCCGCCCATCTTAGTGACGATGAAACACAGAAATTGCATCGGAATTAAATAGAAAAGGCACAATGCCGACTTAAGAACAAGACAACTGACTCTTCTTACTAACTATATTTTGAACCATTCCTGTGACACTAGTTATAGATTCCGATGCTTCACTTCAGGTTTACTGTATCCCTCTGACCTTCTTATTGACGATGAAACACAGAAATTGCATCGGAATTAAATACAAAAGGCACAATGCCGACTTAAGTACAAGACAACTGACTCTTCTTACTCTCTATGTTTTGAACCATTCATGTGACACTAATTATAGATTCCGATGCTTCACTTCAGGTTTACTGTATCCCTCTGACCTTCTTATTGACGATGAAACACAGAAATTGCATCGGAATTAAATACAAAAGGCACAATGACGACTTAAGTACAAGAAAACTGACTCTCCTTACTGTCTATGCTTTGAACCATTCATGTGACACTAGATATAGATTCCGATGCTTCACTTCAGGTTTACTATATCTCTCTGACCTTTTTATTGACGATGAAACACAGAAATTGCATCGGAATTAAATACAAAAGGCACAATGCCGACTTAAGTACAAGGAAACTGACTCTTCTTACTGGCTATGTTTTGAACCATTTCTGTGACACTAGTAATAGAATCCGATGCTTCACTTCAGGTTTACCGTATCCCTCTGACCTTCTTATTGACGATGAAACACAGAAATTGCATCGGAATTAAATACAAAAGGCACAATGCCGACTTAAGTAGAAGAAAACTGACTCTTCTTACTCTCTATGTTTTGAACCATTCATGTGACACTAATTATAGATTCCGATGCTTCACTTCAGGTTTACTGTATCCCTCTGACCTTCTTATTGACGATGAAACACAGAAATTGCTTCGGAATTAAATAAAAAAGGCACAATGCCGACTTATGTACAAGAAAACTGACTCTTCTTACTGTTTATGTTTGAACATTTCATGTGACACTAGTTATAGATTTCGATGCTTCACTTCAGGTTTACTGTATCCCTGTGACCTTCTTATTGAAGATGAAACACAGAAATTGCAGGGGAATTAAATACAAAAAGCACAATGCCAACTTAAGTACAAGAAAACTGACTCTTCTTACTGTCTTTGATTGAACCATTCCTGTGACACTAGTTATAGATTCCGATGCTTCACTTCAGGATTACTGTATCCCTCTGACCTTCTTATTGACGATGAAACACAGAAATTGCATCGGAATTAAATACAAAAGGCACAATGCCGACTTAAGTACAAGAAAACTGACTCTTCTTACTGTTTATGTTTGAACCATTCATGTGACACTAGTTATATATTGCGATGCTTCACTTCAGTTTAACTGTATCCCTCTGACCTTCTTATTGACGATGAAGCACAGAAATTGCATCGGAATTAAATACAAAAGGCACAATGACGACTTAACTACAAGAAAACTGACTCTTCTCACTGTCTATGTTTTGAACCATTCCTGTGACAGTAGTTATAGCTTCCGATGCTTCACTTCAGGTTTACTGTATCCATCAGACCTTCTTATTGACGATGAAACACAGAAATAGCATCGGAATTAAATACAAAAAGCACAATGCCGACTTATGTACAAGAAATCTGACTCTTCTTACTGTCTATGTTTGAACCATTCATGTGACACTAGTTATAGATTCCGATGCTTCTCTTCAGGTTTACTGTATCCCTCTGACCTTCTTATTGACGATGAAACACAGATATTGCATCGGAATTAAATACAAATGCCGCAATGACGACTTAACTACAAGAAAACTGACTCTTCTTACTGTCTATGTTTTGAACCATTCATGTGACACTAGTTATAGATTCCGATGCTTCACTTCAGATTTACTGTATCCCTCTGACCTTCTTATTGACGATGAAACACAGAAATTGCATCGGAATTAAATAAAAAAGGCACAATGCCGACTTATGTACTAGAAAACTGACTCTTCTTACTGTTTATGTTTGGACATTTCATGTGACACTAGTTATAGATTCCGATGCCTCACTTCAGGTTTACTGTATCCCTCTGACATCTTATGGACGATGAAACACAGAAATTGCATCGGATATAAATACAAAAGGCACAATGCCGACTTAAGTACAGGAAAACTGACTCTTCCTACTGTCTTTGATTGAACCATTCCTGTGACACTAGTTATAGATTCCGATGCTTCACTTCAGGTTTACTGTATCCCTCTGACCTTCTTATTGACGATGAAACACAGAAATTGCATCGGAATTAAATACAAAAGGCACAATGCCGACTTAAGTACAAGAAAACTGACTCTTCTTCCTGTCTATGTTTTGAACCATTCCTGTGACACTAGTTATAGATTCCGATGCTTCACTTCAGGTTTACTGTATCCCTCTGACCTTCTTATTGACGATGAAACACAGAAATTGCATCGGAATTAGATAATTAAGGCACAATGCCGACTTATGTACAAGAAAACTGACTCTTCTTATTGTCTATGTTTTGAACCATTCCTGTGACACTAGTTATAGATTCCGATGCTTCACTTCAGGTTCACTGTATCCCTCTGACCTTCTTATTGCCGATGGAACACAGAAATTGCATCGGAATTAAATACAAAAGGCACAATGCCGACTTAAGTACAAGAAAACTGACTCTTCTTACTCTCTATGATTTGAACCATTCATGTGACACTAATTATAGATTCCGATGCTTCACTTCAGGTTTACTGTATCCCTCTGACCTTCTTATTGACGATGAAACACAGAAATTGCATCGGAATTAAATACAAAAGGCACAATGCCGACTTAAGTACAAGAAAACTGACTCTTCTTACTGTTTATGTTTGAACATTTCATGTGACACTAGTTATAGATTCCGATGCTTCAGTTAAGGTTTACTGTATCCCTCTGACATCTTATTGACGATGAAACACAGAAATTGCATCGGATATAAATACAAAAGGCACAATGCCGACTTAAGTACAAGAAAACTGACTCTTCTTACTGTCTTTGATTGAACCATTCCTGTGACACTATTTATAGATTCCGATGCTTCACTTCAGGTTTACTGTATCCCTCTGATCTTCTTATTGACGATGAAACACAGATATTGCATCCGAATTAAATACAAATGCCGCAATGACGACTTAATTACAAGAATACTGACTCTTCTTACTGCCTATGTTTTGAACCATTCATGTGACACTAGTTATAGATTCCGATGCTTCACTTCAGGTTTACTGTATCCCTCTGACCTTCTTATTGACGATGAAACACAGAAATTGCATCGGAATTAAATACAAAAGGCACAATGCCGACTTAAGTACAAGACAACTGACTCTTCTTACTCTCTATGTTTTGAACCATTCATGTGACACTAATTATAGATTCCGATGCTTCACTTCAGGTTTACTGTATCCCTCTGACCTTCTTATTGACGATGAAACACAGAAATTGCATCGGAATTAAATACAAAAGGCACAATGACGACTTAAGTACAAGAAAACTGACTCTCCTTACTGTCTATGCTTTGAACCATTCATGTGACACTAGATATAGATTCCGATGCTTCACTTCAGGTTTACTATATCTCTCTGACCTTTTTATTGACGATGAAACACAGAAATTACATCGGAATTAAATACAAAAGGCACAATGCCGACTTAAGTACAAGGAAACTGACTCTTCTTACTGTCTATGTTTTGAACCATTTCTGTGACACTAGTAATAGAATCCGATGCTTCACTTCAGGTTTACTGTATCCCTCTGACTTTCTTATTGATGATGAAACACAGAAATTGCATCGGAATTAAATACAAAAGGCACAATGCCGACTTAAGTAGAAGAAAACTGACTCTTCTTACTCTCTATGTTTTGAACCATTCATGTGACAATAATTATAGATTCCGATGCTTCACTTCAGGTTTACTGTATCCCTCTGACCTTCTTATTGACGATGAAACACAGAAATTGCTTCGGAATTAAATAAAAAAGGCACAATTCCGACTTATGTACAAGAAAACTGACTCTTCTTACTGTTTATGTTTGAACATTTCATGTGACACTAGTTATAGATTTCGATGCTTCACTTCAGGTTTACTGTATCCCTGTGACCTTCTTATTGAAGATGAAACACAGAAATTGCACGGGAATTAAATACAAAAAGCACAATGCCAACTTAAGTACAAGAAAACTGACTCTTCTTACTGTCTTTGATTGAACCATTCCTGTGACACTAGTTATAGATTCCGATGCTTCACTTCAGGATTACTGTATCCCTCTGACCTTCTTATTGACGATGAAACACAGAAATTGCATCGGAATTAAATACAAAAGGCACAATGCCGACTTAAGTACAAGAAAACTGACTCTTCTTACTGTTTATGTTTGAACCATTCATGTGACACTAGTTATATATTGCGATGCTTCACTTCAGTTTTACTGTATCCCTCTGACCTTCTTATTGACGATGAAGCACAGAAATTGCATCGGAATTAAATACAAAAGGCACAATGACGACTTAACTACAAGAAAACTGACTCTTCTCACTGTCTATGTTTTGAACCATTCCTGTGACAGTAGTTATAGCTTCCGATGCTTCACTTCAGGTTTACTGTATCCATCAGACCTTCTTATTGACGATGAAACACAGAAATAGCATCGGAATTAAATACAAAAAGCACAATGCCGACTTATGTACAAGAAATCTGACTCTTCTTACTGTCTATGTTTGAACCATTCATGTGACACTAGTTATAGATTCCGATGCTTCTCTTCAGGTTTACTGTATCCCTCTGACCTTCTTATTGACGATGAAACACAGATATTGCATCGGAATTAAATACAAATGCCGCAATGACGACTTAACTACAAGAAAACTGACTCTTCTTACTGTCTATGTTTTGAACCATTCATGTGACACTAGTTATAGATTCCGATGCTTCACTTCAGGTTTACTGTATCCCTCTGACCTTCTTATTGACGATGAAACACAGAAATTGCATCGGAATTAAATAAAAAAGGCACAATGCCGACTTATGTACTAGAAAACTGACTCTTCTTACTGTTTATGTTTGGACATTTCATGTGACACTAGTTATAGATTCCGATGCTTCACTTCAGGTTTACTGTATCCCTCTGACATCTTATTGACGATGAAACACAGAAATTGCATCGGATATAAATACAAAAGGCACAATGCCGACTTAAGTACAGGAAAACTGACTCTTCTTACTGTCTTTGATTGAACCATTCCTGTGACACTAGTTATAGATTCCGATGCTTCACTTCAGGTTTACTGTATCCCTATGACCTTCTTATTGACGATGAAACACAGAAATTGCATCGGAATTAAATACAAAAGGCACAATGCCGACTTAAGTACAAGAAAACTGACTCTTCTTCCTGTCTATGTTTTGATCCATTCCTGTAACACTAGTTATAGATTCCGATGCTTCACTTCAGGTTTACTGTATCCCTCTGACCTTCTTATTGACGATGAAACACAGAAATTGCATCGGAATTAAATAAATAAGGCACAATGCCGACTTATGTACAAGAAAACTGACTCTTCTTATTGTCTATGTTTTGAACCATTCCTGTGACACTAGTTATAGATTCCGATGCTTCACTTCAGGTTCACTGTATCCCTCTGACCTTCTTATTGCCGATGGAACACAGAAATTGCATCGGAATTAAATACAAAAGGCACAATGCCGACTTAAGTACAAGAAAACTGACTCTTCTTACTCTCTATGATTTGAACCATTCATGTGACACTAATTATAGATTCCGATGCTTCACTTCAGGTTTACTGTATCCCTCTGACCTTCTTATTGAGGATGAAACACAGAAATTGCATCGGAATTAAATGCAAAAGGCACAATGCCGACTTAAGTACAAGAAAACTGACTCTTCTTATTGCTATGCTTTGAACCATTCCTTTGACACTAGTTATAGATTCCGATGCTTCACTTCAGGTTTACTGTATCCCTCTGACCATCTTATTGACGATGAAACACAGAAATTGCATCGGAATTAAATACAAAAGGCACAATGCCGACTTAAGTACAAGACAACTGACTCTTCTTACTCTCTATGTTTTGAACCATTCATGTGACACTAATTATAGATTCCGATACTTCACTTCAGGTTTACTATATCCCTCTGACCTTCTTATTGGCGATGAAACACAGAAATTGCATCGGAATTAAATACAAAAGGCACAATGTCGACTTAAGTACAAGAAAACTGACTCTCCTTACTGTCTATGCTTTTAACCATTCATGTGACACTAGATATAGATTCCGATGCTTCACTTCAGGTTTACTGTATCTCTCTGACCTTTTTATTGACGATGAAACACAGAAATTGCATCGGAATTAAATACAAAAGGCACAATGCCGACTTAAGTACAAGGAAACTGACTCTTCTTACTGTCTATGCTTTGAACCATTTCTGTGACACTATTAATAGAATCCGATGCTTCACTTCAGGTTTACTGTATCCCTCTGACCTTCTTATTGACGATGAAACACAGAAATTGCATCGGAATTAAATACAAAAGGCACAATGCCGACTTAAGTAGAAGAAAACTGACTCTTCTTACTCTCTATGTTTGAACCATTCATGTGACACTAATTATAGATTCTGATGCTTCACTTCAGGTTTACTGTATCCCTCTGACCTTCTTATTGACGATGGAACACAGAAATTGCATCGGAATAAAATAAAAAAGGCACAATGCCGACTTATGTACAAGAAAACTGACTCTTCTTACTGTTTATGTTTGAACATTCATGTGACACTAGTTATAGATTTCGATGCTTCACTTCAGGTTTACTGTATCCCTGTGACCTTCTTATTGACGATGAAACACAGAAATTGCATCGGAATTAAATACAAAAGGCACAATGCCGACTTAAGTACAAGAAAACTGACTCTTCTTACTGTCTTTGATTGAACCATTCCTGTGACACTAGTTATAGATTCCGATGCTTCACTTCAGGATTACTGTATCCCACTGACCTTCTTATTGACGATGAAACACAGAAATTGCATCGGAATTAAATACAAAAGGCACAATGCCGACTTAAGAACAAGAAAACTGACTCTTCTTACTGTTTATGTTTGAACCATTCATGTGACACTAGTTATAGATTGCGATGCTTCACTTCAGTTTTACTGTATCCCTCTGACCTTCTTATTGACGATTAAGCACAGAAATTGCATCGGAATTAAATACAAAATGCACAATGACGACTTAACTACAAGAAAACTGACTCTTCTCACTGTTTATGTTTTGAACCATTCCTGTGACAGTAGTTATAGCTTCCGATGCTTCACTTCAGGTTTACTGTATCCATCAGACCTTGTTATTGACGATGAAACACAGAAATAGCATCGGAATTAAATACAAAAAGCACAATGCCGACTTATGTACAAGAAAACTGACTCTTCTTACTGTCTATGTTTGAACCATTCATGTGACACTAGTTATAGATTCCGATGCTTCACTTCAGGTTTACTGTATCCCTCTGACCCTCTTATTGACGATGAAACACAGAAATTGCATTGGAGATATATGCAAAAGGCACAATGGCGACTTAAGTACAAGAAAACTGACTCTTCTTACTGTCTATGCTTTGAACCATTCCTGTGACACTAGTTATAGATTCCGATGCTTCACTTCATTTTTACTGTATCCCTCTGACCTTCTTATTGACGATGAAACACAGAAATTGCATCGGAATTAAATAGAAAAGTCACGATGCCGACTTAAGTACAAGAAAACTGACTATTCTTATTGCTATGCTTTGAACCATTCCTGTGACACTAGTTATAGATTCCGATGCTTCACTTCAGGTTTACTGTATCCCTCTGACTTTCTTATTGACGATGAAACACAGAAATTTCTTCGGAATTAAATACAAAAGGCACAATGCCGACTTAAGTACAAGAAAACTTACTCTTCTCACTGTCTATGTTTTGAACAATTCCTGTGACACTAGTTATAGATTCCGATGCTTCACTTCAGGTTTACTGTATCCCTCCGCCCTTCTTAGTGACGATGAAACACAGAAATTGCATCGGAATTAAATAGAAAAGGCACAATGCCGACTTAAGAACAAGACAACTGACTCTTCTTACTAACTATATTTTGAACCATTCCTGTGACACTAGTTATAGATTCCGATGCTTCACTTCAGGTTTACTGTATCCCTCTGACCTTCTTATTGACGATGAAACACAGAAATTGCATCGGAATTAAATACAAAAGGCACAATGCCGACTTAAGTACAAGACAACTGACTCTTCTTACTCTCTATGTTTTGAACCATTCATGTGACACTAATTATAGATTCCGATGCTTCACTTCAGGTTTACTGTATCCCTCTGACCTTCTTATTGACGATGAAACACAGAAATTGCATCGGAATTAAATACAAAAGGCACAATGACGACTTAAGTACAAGAAAACTGACTCTCCTTACTGTCTATGTTTTGAACCATTCATGTGACACTAGATATAGATTCCGATGCTTCACTTCAGGTTTACTATATCTCTCTGACCTTTTTATTGACGATGAAACACAGAAATTGCATCGGCACAATGCCGACTTAAGTACAAGGAAACTGACTCTTCTTACTGCCTATGTTTTGAACCATTTCTGTGACACTAGTAATAGAATCCGATGCTTCACTTCAGGTTTACTGTATCCCTCTGACCTTCTTATTGACGATGAAACACAGAAATTGCATCGGAATTAAATACAAAAGGCACAATGCCGACTTAAGTAGAAGAAAACTGACTCTTCTTACTCTCTATGTTTTGAACCATTCATGTGACACTAATTATAGATTCCGATGCTTCACTTCAGGTTTACTGTATCCCTCTGACCTTCTTATTGACGATGAAACACAGAAATTGCTTCGGAATTAAATAAAAAAGGCACAATGCCGACTTATGTACAAGAAAACTGACTCTTCTTACTGTTTATGTTTGAACATTTCATGTGACACTAGTTATAGATTTCGATGCTTCACTTCAGGTTTACTGTATCCCTGTGACCTTCTTATTGAAGATGAAACACAGAAATTGCACGGGAATTAAATACAAAAAGCACAATGCCAACTTAAGTACAAGAAAACTGACTCTTCTTACTGTCTTTGATTGAACCATTCCTGTGACACTAGTTATAGATTCCGATGCTTCACTTCAGGATTACTGTATCCCTCTGACCTTCTTATTGACGATGAAACACAGAAATTGCATCGGAATTAAATACAAAAGGCACAATGCCGACTTAAGTACAAGAAAACTGACTCTTCTTACTGTTTATGTTTGAACCATTCATGTGACACTAGTTATATATTGCGATGCTTCACTTCAGTTTTACTGTATCTCTCTGACCTTCTTATTGACGATGAAGCACAGAAATTGCATCGGAATTAAATACAAAAGGCACAATGACGACTTAACTACAAGAAAACTGACTCTTCTCACTGTCTATGTTTTGAACCATTCCTGTGACAGTAGTTATAGCTTCCGATGCTTCACTTCAGGTTTACTGTATCCATCAGACCTTCTTATTGACGATGAAACACAGAAATAGCATCGGAATTAAATACAAAAAGCACAATGCCGACTTATGTACAAGAAATCTGACTCTTCTTACTGTCTATGTTTGAACCATTCATGTGACACTAGTTATAGATTCCGATGCTTCACTTCAGGTTTACTGTATCCCTCTGACCTTCTTATTGACGATGAAACACAGAAATTGCATCGGAATTAAATACAAAAGGCAGAATGCCGACTTAAGTACAAGAAAACTGACTCTTCTTACTGTCTATGTTTGAACCATTCATGTGACACTAGTTATAGATTCCGATGCTTCACTTCAGGTTTACTGTATCCCTCTGACCCTCTTATTGACGATGAAACACAGAAATTGCATTGGAGATATATGCAAAAGGCACAATGGCGACTTAAGTACAAGAAAAATGACTCTTCTTACTGTCTATGCTTTGAACCATTCCTGTGACACTAGTTATAGATTCCGATGCTTCACTTCATTTTTACTGTATCCCTCTGACCTTCTTATTGACGATGAAACACAGAAATTGCATCGGAATTAAATAGAAAAGTCACAATGCCGACTTAAGTACAAGAAAACTGACTCTTCTTATTGCTATGCTATGAACCATTCCTGTGACACTAGTTATAGATTCCGATGCTTCACTTCAGGTTTACTGTATCCCTCTGACCTTCTTATTGACGATGAAACACAGAAATTGCAACGGAATTAAATAAAAAAGGCACAATGCCGACTTATGTACAAGAAAACTGACTCTTCTTACTCTTTATGTTTGAACATTTCATGTGACACTAGTTATAGATTTCGATGCTTCACTTAAGGTTTACTGTATCCCTGTGACCTTCTTATTGAGGATGAAACACAGAAATTGTATCGGAATTAAATACAAAAGGCACAATGCCGAATTAAGTACAAGAAAACTGACTCTTCTTACTGTCTTTGATTGAACCATTCCTGTGACACTAGTTATAGATTCCGATGCTTCACTTCAGGATTACTGTATCCCTCTGACCTTCTTATTGACGATGAAACACAGAAATTGCATCGGAATGAAATACAAAAGGCACAATGCCGACTTAAGTACAAGAAAACTGACACTTCTTACTGTTTATGTTTGAACCATTCATGTGACACTAGTTATAGATTGCGATGCTTCACTTTTGATTTACTGTATCCCTCTGACCTTCTTATTGACGATGAAACACAGAAATTGCATCGGAATTAAATAAAAAAGGCACAATGCCGACTTATGTACGAGAACATTGACTCTTCTTACTGTTTATGTTTGAACATTTCATGTGACACTAGTTATAGATTCGGATGCTTCACTTCAGGTTTACTGTATCCCTCTTACCTTCTTATTGACGATTAAACACAGAAATTGCATCGGAATTAAATACAAAAGGCACAATGCCGACTTAAGTACAAGAAAACTGACTCTTCTTACTGTCTATGTTTTGAACCATTCCTGTGACACTAGTTATAGATTCCGATGCTTCACTTCAGGTTTACTGTATCCCTCTGACCTTCTTATTGACGATGAAACACAGAAATTTCATCGGAATTAAATACAAAAGGCACAATGCCGACTTAAGTACAAGACAACTAACTCTTCTTACTCTCTGTTTTGAACCATTCATGTGACACTAATTATAGATTCCGATGCTTCACTTCAGGTTTACTGTATCCCTCTGACCTTCTTATTGACGATGAAACACAGAAATTGCATCGGAATTAAATACAAAAGGCACAATGCCGACTTAAGTACAAGAAAACTGACTCTTCTTACTGTCTATGCTTTGAACCATTCATGTGACACTAGATATAGATTCCGATGCTTCACTTCAGGTTTACTTTCTCTCTCTGACCTTTTTATTGACGATGAAACACAGAAATTGCATCGGAATTAAATACAAAAGGCACAATGCCGACTTAAGTACAAGAAAACTGACTCTTCTTACTGTCTTTGTTTTGAACCATTCCTGTGCACTAGTTATAGAATCCGATGCTTCACTTCAGGTTTATAGTATCCCTCTGACCTTCTTATTGACGATGAAACACAGAAATTGCATCGGAATTAAATACAAAAGGCACAATGCTGACTTAAGTACAAGAAAACTGACTCTTCTTACTCCTTATGTTTTGAACCATTCATGTGACACTAATTATAGATTCCGATGCTTCACTTCATGTTTACTGTATCCCTCTGACCTTCTTATTGACGATGATACACAGAAATTGCATCGGAATTAAATACAAGAGGCACAATGCCGACTTAAGTACAAGAAAACTGACTCTTCTTACTGTCTTTGATTGAACCATTCCTGTGACACTAGTTATAGATTCCGATGCTTCACTTCAGGTTTACTGTATCCCTCTGACCTTCTTATTGACGATGAAACACAGAAATTGCATCGGAATTAAATACAAAAGGCACAATGCCGACTTAAGTACAAGTAAACTGACTCTTCTTACTGTCTATGTTTTGAACCATTCATGTGACACTAGTTATAGATTCCGATGCTTCACTTCAGGTTTACTGTATCCCTCTGACCTTCTTATTGACGATGAAACACAGAAATTGCATCGGAATTAAATACAAAAGGCACAATGCCGACTTATGTACAAGAAAACTGACTCTTCTTGCTGTTTATATTTGAACCATTCATGTGACACTAGTTATAGATTGCGATGCTTCACTTCAGTTTTACTGTATCCCTCTGACCTTCCTATTGACGATAAAACACAGAAATTGCATCGGAATTAAATACAAAAGGCACAATGCCGACTTAAGAACAAGAAAACTGACTCTTCTTATTGCTATGCTTTGAACCATTCCTGTGACACTAGTTATAGATTCCGATGCTTCACTTCAGGTTTACTGTATCCCTCTGACATTCTTATTGACGATGAAACACAGAAATTTCATCGGAATTAAATACAAAAGGCACAATGCCGACTTAAGTACAAGAAAACTGACTCTTCTCACTGTCTATGTTTTGAACCATTCCTGTGACACTAGTTATAGATTCCGATGCTTCACTTCGGGTTTACTGTATCCCTCCGACCTTCTTATTGACGATGAAACACAGATATTGCATCGGAATTAAATAGAAAAGGCACAATGCCGGCTTCAGTACAAGAAAACTGACTCTTCTTACTAACTATGTTTTGAACCATTCCTGTGACACTAGTTATAGATTCCGATGCTTCACTTCAGGTTTACTGTATCCCTCTGACCTTCTTATTGACGATGAAACACAGAAATTGCATCGGAATTAAATACAAAAGGCACAATGCCGACTTAAGTACAAGAAAACTGACTCTTCTTACTCTCTACGTTTTGAACCATTCATGTGACACTAATTATAGATTCCGATGCTTCACTTCAGGTTTACTGTATCCCTCTGACCTTCTTATTGACGATGAAACACAGAGATTGCATCGGAATTATATAAAAAAGGCACAATGCCGACTTATGTACGAGAAAACTGACTCTTCTTACTGTTATTTTTGAACATTTCATGTGACACTAGTTATAGATTCCGATGCTTCACTTCAGGTTTACTGTATCCGTCTGACCTTCTTATTGAGGATGAAACACAGAAATTGCATCGGAATTAAATAGAAAAGTCACGATGCCGACTTAAGTACAAGAAAACTGACTCTTCTTATTGCTATGCTTTGAACCATTCCTGTGACACTAGTTATAGATTCCGATGCTTCACTTCAGGTTTACTGTATCCCTCTGACATTCTTATTGACGATGAAACACAGAAATTTCATCGGAATTAAATACAAAAGGCACAATGCCGACTTAAGTACAAGAAAACTGACTCTTCTCACTGTCTATGTTTTGAACAGTTCCTGTGACACTAGTTATAGATTCCGATGCTTCACTTCAGGTTTACTGTATCCCTCCGCCCTTCTTAGTGACGATGAAACACAGAAATTGCATCGGAATTAAATAGAAAAGGCACAATGCCGACTTAAGAACAAGACAACTGACTCTTCTTACTAACTATATTTTGAACCATTCCTGTGACACTAGTTATAGATTCCGATGCTTCACTTCAGGTTTACTGTATCCCTCTGACCTTCTTATTGACGATGAAACACAGAAATTGCATCGGAATTAAATACAAAAGGCACAATGCCGACTTAAGTACAAGACAACTGACTCTTCTTACTCTCTATGTTTTGAACCATTCATGTGACACTAATTATAGATTCCGATGCTTCACTTCAGGTTTACTGTATCCCTCTGACCTTCTTGTTGACGATGAAACACAGAGATTGCATCGGAATTATATAAAAAAGGCACAATGCCGACTTATGTACGAGAAAACTGACTCTTCTTACTGTTATTTTTGAACATTTCATGTGACACTAGTTATAGATTCCGATGCTTCACTTCAGTTTTACTGTATCCCTCTGACCTTCTTATTGAGGATGAAACACAGAAACTGCATCGGAATTAAATAGAAAAGTCACGATGCCGACTTAAGTACAAGAAAACTGACTCTTCTTATTGCTATGCTTTGAACCATTCCTGTGACACTAGTTATAGATTCCGATGCTTCACTTCAGGTTTACTGTATCCCTCTGACATTCTTATTGACGATGAAACACAGAAATTTCATCGGAATTAAATACAAAAGGCACAATGCCGACTTAAGTACAAGAAAACTGACTCTTCTCACTGTCTATGTTTTGAACAATTCCTGTGACACTAGTTATAGATTCCGATGCTTCACTTCAGGTTTACTGTATCCCTCCGCCCTTCTTAGTGACGATGAAACACAGAAATTGCATCGGAATTAAATAGAAAAGGCACAATGCCGACTTAAGAACAAGACAACTGACTCTTCTTACTAACTATATTTTGAACCATTCCTGTGACACTAGTTATAGATTCCGATGCTTCACTTCAGGTTTACTGTATCCCTCTGCCCTTCTTATTGACGATGAAACACAGAAATTGCATCGGAATTAAATACAAAAGGCACAATGGCGACTTAAGTACAAGAAAACTGACTCTTCTTACTGTCTATGCTTTGAACCATTCCTGTGACACTAGTTATAGATTCCGATGCTTCACTTCATTTTTAATGTATCCCTCTGACCTTCTTATTGACGATGAAACACAGAAATTGCATCGGAATTAAATAGAAAAGTCACGATGCCGACTTAAGTACAAGAAAACTGACTCTTCTTATTGCTATGCTTTGAACCATTCCTGTGACACTAGTTATAGATTCCGATGCTTCACTTCAGGTTTACTGTATCCCTCTGACATTCTTATTGACGATGAAACACAGAAATTTCATCGGAATTAAATACAAAAGGCACAATGCCGACTTAAGTACAAGAAAACTGACTCTTCCCACTGTCTATGTTTTGAACAATTCCTGTGACACTAGTTATAGATTCCGATGCTTCACTTCAGGTTTACTGTATCCCTCCGCCCTTCTTAGTGACGATGAAACACAGAAATTGCATCGGAATTAAATAGAAAAGGCACAATGCCGACTTAAGAACAAGACAACTGACTCTTCTTACTAACTATATTTTGAACCATTCCTGTGACACTAGTTATAGATTCCGATGCTTCACTTCAGGTTTACTGTATCCCTCTGACCTTCTTATTGACGATGAAACACAGAAATTGCATCGGAATTAAATACAAAAGGCACAATGCCGACTTAAGTACAAGACAACTGACTCTTCTTACTCTCTATGTTTTGAACCATTCATGTGACACTAATTATAGATTCCGATGCTTCACTTCAGGTTTACTGTATCCCTCTGACCTTCTTATTGACGATGAAACACAGAAATTGCATCGGAATTAAATACAAAAGGCACAATGACGACTTAAGTACAAGAAAACTGACTCTCCTTACTGTCTATGCTTTGAACCATTCATGTGACACTAGATATAGATTCCGATGCTTCACTTCAGGTTTACTATATCTCTCTGACCTTTTTATTGACGATGAAACACAGAAATTGCATCGGAATTAAATACAAAAGGCACAATGCCGACTTAAGTACAAGGAAACTGACCCTTCTTACTGTCTATGTTTTGAACCATTTCTGTGACACTAGTAATAGAATCCGATGCTTCACTTCAGGTTTACTGTATCCCTCTGACCTTCTTATTGACGATGAAACACAGAAATTGCATCGGAATTAAATACAAAAGGCACAATGCCGACTTAAGTAGAAGAAAACTGACTCTTCTTACTCTCTATGTTTTGAACCATTCATGTGACACTAATTATAGATTCCGATGCTTCACTTCAGGTTTACTGTATCGCTCTGACCTTCTTATTGACGATGAAACACAGAAATTGCTTCGGAATTAAATAAAAAAGGCACAATGCCGACTTATGTACAAGAAAACTGACTCTTCTTACTGTTTATGTTTGAACATTTCATGTGACACTAGTTATAGATTTCGATGCTTCACTTCAGGTTTACTGTATCCCTGTGACCTTCTTATTGAAGATGAAACACAGAATTTGCATCGGAATTAAATACAAAAAGCACAATGCCAACTTAAGTACAAGAAAACTGACTCTTCTTACTGTCTTTGATTGAACCATTCCTGTGACACTAGTTATAGATTCCGATGCTTCACTTCAGGATTACTGTATCCCTCTGACCTTCTTATTGACGATGAAACACAGAAATTGAATCGGAATTAAATACAAAAGGCACAATGCCGACTTAAGTACAAGAAAACTGACTCTTCTTACTGTTTATGTTTGAACCATTCATGTGACACTAGTTATATATTGCGATGCTTCACTTCAGTTTTACTGTATCCCTCTGACCTTCTTATTGACGATGAAGCACAGAAATTGCATCGGAATTAAATACAAAAGGCACAATGACGACTTAACTACAAGAAAACTGACTCTTCTCACTGTCTATGTTTTGAACCATTCCTGTGACAGTAGTTATAGCTTCCGATGCTTCACTTCAGGTTTACTGTATCCATCAGACCTTCTTATTGACGATGAAACACAGAAATAGCATCGGAATTAAATACAAAAAGCACAATGCCGACTTATGTACAAGAAATCTGACTCTTCTTACTGTCTATGTTTGAACCATTCATGTGACACTAGTTATAGATTCCGATGCTTCACTTCAGGTTTACTGTATCCCTCTGACCTTCTTATTGACGATGAAACACAGAAATTGCATCGGAATTAAATACAAAAGGCAGAATGCCGACTTAAGTACAAGAAAACTGACTTTTCTTACTGTCTATGTTTGAACCATTCATGTGACACTAGTTATAGATTCCGATGCTTCACTTCAGGTTTACTGTATCCCTCTGACCCTCTTATTGACGATGAAACACAGAAATTGCATTGGAGCTATATGCAAAAGGCACAATGGCGACTTAAGTACAAGAAAAATGACTCTTCTTACTGTGTATGCTTTGAACCATTCCTGTGACACTAGTTATAGATTCCGATGCTTCACTTCATTTTTACTGTATCCCTCTGACCTTCTTATTGACGATGAAACACAGAAATTGCATCGGAATTAAATAGAAAAGTCACGATGCCGACTTAAGTACAAGAAAACTGACTCTTCTTATTGCTATGCTTTGAACCATTCCTGTGACACTAGTTATAGATTCCGATGCTTCACTTCAGGTTTACTGTATCCCTCTGACATTCTTATTGACGATGAAACACAGAAATTGCATCGGAATTAAATACAAAAGGCACAATGCCGACTTAAGTACAAGAAAACTGACTCTTCTCACTGTCTATGTTTTGAACAATTCCTGTGACACTAGTTATAGATTCCGATGCTTCACTTCAGGTTTACTGTATCCCTCCGCCCTTCTTAGTGACGATGAAACACAGACATTGCATCGGAATTAAATAGAAAAGGCACAATGCCGACTTAAGAACAAGACAACTGACTCTTCTTACTAACTATACTTTGAACCATTCCTGTGACACTAGTTATAGATTCCGATGCTTCACTTCAGGTTTACTGTATCCCTCTGCCGTTCTTATTGACGATGAAACACAGAAATTGCATCGGAATTAAATACAAAAGGCACAATGGCGACTTAAGTACAAGAAAACTGACTCTTCTTACTGTCTATGCTTTGAACCATTCCTGTGACACTAGTTATAGATTCCGATGCTTCACTTCATTTTTAATGTATCCCTCTGACCTTCTTATTGACGATGAAACACAGAAATTGCATCGGAATTAAATAGAAAAGTCACGATGCCGACTTAAGTACAAGAAAACTGACTCTTCTTATTGCTATGCTTTGAACCATTCCTGTGACACTAGTTATAGATTCCGATGTTTCACTTCAGGTTTACTGTATCCCTCTGATATTCTTATTGACGATGAAACACAGAAATTTCATCGGAATTAAATACAAAAGGCACAATGCCGACTTAAGTACAAGAAAACTGACTCTTCTCACTGTCTATGTTTTGAACAATTCTGTGACACTAGTTATAGATTCCGATGCTTCACTTCAGGTTTACTGTATCCCTCCGCCCTTCTTAGTGACGATGAAACACAGAAATTGCATCGGAATTAAATAGAAAAGGCACAATGCCGACTTAAGAACAAGACAACTGACTCTTCTTACTAACTATATTTTGAACCATTCCTGTGACACTAGTTATAGATTCCGATGCTTCACTTCAGGTTTACTGTATCCCTCTGACCTTCTTATTGACGATGAAACACAGAAATTGCATCGGAATTAAATACAAAAGGCACAATGCCGACTTAAGTACAAGACAACTGACTCTTCTTACTCTCTATGTTTTGAACCATTCATGTGACACTAATTATAGATTCCGATGCTTCACTTCAGGTTTACTGTATCCCTCTGACCTTCTTATTGACGATGAAACACAGAAATTGCATCGGAATTAAATACAAAAGGCACAATGACGACTTAAGTACAAGAAAACTGACTCTCCTTACTGTCTATGCTTTGAACCATTCATGTGACACTAGATATAGATTCCGATGCTTCACTTCAGGTTTACTATATCTCTCTGACCTTTTTATTGACGATGAAACACAGAAATTGCATCGGAATTAAATACAAAAGGCACAATGCCGACTTAAGTACAAGGAAACTGACTCTTCTTACTGTCTATGTTTTGAACCATTTCTGTGACACTAGTAATAGAATCCGATGCTTCACTTCAGGTTTACTGTATCCCTCTGACCTTCTTATTGACGATGAAACACAGAAATTGCATCGGAATTAAATACAAAAGGCACAATGCCGACTTAAGTAGAACAAAACTGACTCTTCTTACTCTCTATGTTTTGAACCATTCATGTGACACTAATTATAGATTCCGATGCTTCACTTCAGGTTTACTGTATCCCTCTGACCTTCTTATTGACGATGAAACACAGAAATTGCTTCGGAATTAAGTAAAAAAGGCACAATGCCGACTTATGTACAAGAAAACTGACTCTTCTTACTGTTTATGTTTGAACATTTCATGTGACACTAGTTATAGATTTCGATGCTTCACTTCAGGTTTACTGTATCCCTGTGACCTTCTTATTGAAGATGAAACACAGAATTTGCATCGGAATTAAATACAAAAAGCACAATGCCAACTTAAGTACAAGACAACTGACTCTTCTTACTGTCTTTGATTGAACCATTCCTGTGACACTAGTTATAGATTCCGATGCTTCACTTCAGGATTACTGTATCCCTCTGACCTTCTTATTGACGATGAAACACAGAAATTGAATCGGAATTAAATACAAAAGGCACAATGCCGACTTAAGTACAAGAAAACTGACTCTTCTTACTGTTTATGTTTGAACCATTCATGTGACACTAGTTATATATTGCGATGCTTCACTTCAGTTTTACTGTATCCCTCTGACCTTCTTATTGACGATGAAGCACAGAAATTGCATCGGAATTAAATACAAAAGGCACAATGACGACTTAACTACAAGAAAACTGACTCTTCTCACTGTCTATGTTTTGAACCATTCCTGTGACAGTAGTTATAGCTTCCGATGCTTCACTTCAGGTTTACTGTATCCCTCTGACCTTCTTATTGACGATGAAACACAGAAATTGCATCGGAATTAAATACAAAAGGCAGAATGCCGACTTAAGTACAAGAAAACTGACTCTTCTTACTGTCTATGTTTGAACCATTCATGTGACACTAGTTATAGATTCCGATGCTTCACTTCAGGTTTACTGTATCCCTCTGACCCTCTTATTGACGATGAAACACAGAAATTGCATTGGAGATATATGCAAAAGGCACAATGGCGACTTAAGTACAAGAAAAATGACTCTTCTTACTGTGTATGCTTTGAACCATTCCTGTGACACTAGTTATAGATTCCGATGCTTCACTTCATTTTTACTGTATCCCTCTGACCTTCTTATTGACGATGAAACACAGAAATTGCATCGGAATTAAATAGAAAAGTCACGATGCCGACTTAAGTACAAGAAAACTGACTCTTCTTATTGCTATGCTTTGAACCATTCCTGTGACACTAGTTATAGATTCCGATGCTTCACTTCAGGTTTACTGTATCCCTCTGACATTTTTATTGACGATGAAACACAGAAATTGCATCGGAATTAAATACAAAAGGCACAATGCCGACTTAAGTACAAGAAAACTGACTCTTCTCACTGTCTATGTTTTGAACAATTCCTGTGACACTAGTTATAGATTCCGATGCTTCACTTCAGGTTTACTGTATCCCTCCGCCCTTCTTAGTGACGATGAAACACAGACATTGCATCGGAATTAAATAGAAAAGGCACAATGCCGACTTAAGAACAAGACAACTGACTCTTCTTACTAACTATATTTTGAACCATTCCTGTGACACTAGTTATAGATTCCGATGCTTCACTTCAGGTTTACTGTATCCCTCTGCCCTTCTTATTGACGATGAAACACAGAAATTGCATCGGAATTAAATACAAAAGGCACAATGGCGACTTAAGTACAAGAAAACTGACTCTTCTTACTGTCTATGCTTTGAACCATTCCTGTGACACTAGTTATAGATTCCGATGCTTCACTTCATTTTTAATGTATCCCTCTGACCTTCTTATTGACGATGAAACACAGAAATTGCATCGGAATCAAATAGAAAAGTCACGATGCCGACTTAAGTACAAGAAAACTGACTCTTCTTATTGCTATGCTTTGAACCATTCCTGTGACACTAGTTATAGATTCCGATGCTTCACTTCAGGTTTACTGTATCCCTCTGACATTCTTATTGACGATGAAACACAGAAATTTCATCGGAATTAAATACAAAAGGCACAATGCCGACTTAAGTACAAGAAAACTGACTCTTCTCACTGTCTATGTTTTGAACAATTCCTGTGACACTAGTAATAGAATCCGATGCTTCACTTCAGGTTTACTGTATCCCTCTGACCTTCTTATTGACGATGAAACACAGAAATTGCATCGGAATTAAATACAAAAGGCAGAATGCCGACTTAAGTACAAGAAAACTGACTCTTCTTACTCTCTATGTTTTGAACCATTCATGTGACAATAATTATAGATTCCGATGCTTCACTTCAGGTTTACTGTATCCCTCCGCCCTTCTTAGTGACGATGAAACACAGAAATTGCATCGCAATTAAATAGAAAAGGCACAATGCCGACTTAAGTACAAGAAATCTGACTCTTCTTACTGTCTACGTTTGAACCATTCCTGTGACACTAGTTATTGATTCCGATGCTTCACTTCAGGTTTACTGTATCCCTCTGACCTTCTTATTGACGATGTAACACAAAAATTGCATCGGAATTAAATACAAAAGGCACAATGCCGACTTAAGTACAGGAAAACCGACTCTTCTTACTGTGGATGTTTTGAACCATTCCTGTGACACTAGTTATAGATTCCGATGCTTCACTTCAGGTTTACTGTATCCCTCTGACCTTCTTATTGACGATGAAACACAGAAATTGCATCGGAATTAAATACAAAAGGCACAATGACGACTTAAGTACAAGAAAACTGACTCTCCTTACTGTCTATGCTTTGAACCATTCATGTGACACTAGATATAGATTCCGATGCTTCACTTCAGGTTTACTATATCTCTCTGACCTTTTTATTGACGATGAAACACAGAAATTGCATCGGAATTAAATACAAAAGGCACATTGCCGACTTAAGTACAAGGAAACTGACTCTTCTTACTGTCTATGTTTTGAACCATTTCTGTGACACTAGTAATAGAATCCGATGCTTCACTTCAGGTTTACTGTATCCCTCTGACCTTCTTATTGACGATGAAACACAGAAATTGCATCGGAATTAAATACAAAAGGCACAATGCCGACTTAAGTAGAAGAAAACTGACTCTTCTTACTCTCTATGTTTTGAACCATTCATGTGACACTAATTATAGATTCCGATGCTTCACTTCAGGTTTACTGTATCCCTCTGACCTTCTTATTGACGATGAAACACAGAAATTGCTTCGGAATTAAATAAAAAAGGCACAATGCCGACTTATGTACAAGAAAACTGACTCTTCTTACTGTTTATGTTTGAACATTTCATGTGACACTAGTTATAGATTTCGATGCTTCACTTCAGGTTTACTGTATCCCTGTGACCTTCTTATTGAAGATGAAACACAGAAATTGCATCGGAATTAAATACAAAAAGCACAATGCCAACTTAAGTACAAGAAAACTGACTCTTCTTACTGTCTTTGATTGAACCATTCCTGTGACACTAGTTATAGATTCCGATGCTTCACTTCAGGATTACTGTATCCCTCTGACCTTCTTATTGACGATGAAACACAGAAATTGCATCGGAATTAAATACAAAAGGCACAATGCCGACTTAAGTACAAGAAAACTGACTCTTCTTACTGTTTATGTTTGAACCATTCATGTGACACTAGTTATATATTGCGATGCTTCACTTCA
The DNA here is from genome assembly GCF_023864345.2 of Schistocerca serialis cubense. Lineage (NCBI taxonomy): Eukaryota > Metazoa > Arthropoda > Insecta > Orthoptera > Acrididae > Schistocerca > Schistocerca serialis. The sequence continues at coordinate 973,318,847 of NC_064641.1, read as the reverse complement.
GTTTTACTGTATCCCTCTGACCTTCTTATTGACGATGAAGCTCAGAAATTGCATCGGAATTAAATACAAAAGGCACAATGACGACTTAACTACAAGAAAACTGACTCTTCTCACTGTCTATGTTTGAACCATTCCTGTGACAGTAGTTATAGCTTCCGATGCTTCACTTCAGGTTTACTGTATCCATCAGACCTTCTTATTGACGATGATACACAGAAATAGCATCGGAATTAAATACAAAAAGCACAATGCCGCCTTAAGTACAAGGAAACTGACTCTTCTTACTGTCTATGTTTTGAACCATTTCTGTGACACTAGTAATAGAATCCGATGCTTCACTTCAGGTTTACTGTATCCCTCTGACCTTCTTATTGACGATGAAACACAGAAATTGCATCGGAATTAAATACAAAAGGCACAATGCCGACTTAAGTAGAAGAAAACTGACTCTTCTTACTCTCTATGTTTTGAACCATTCATGTGACACTAATTATAGATTCCGATGCTTCACTTCAGGTTTACTGTATCCCTCTGACCTTCTTATTGACGATGAAACACAGAAATTGCTTCGGAATTAAATAAAAAAGGCACAATGCCGACTTATGTACAAGAAAACTGACTCTTCTTACTGTCTTTGATTGAACCATTCCTGTGACACTAGTTATAGATTCCGATGCTTCACTTCAGGATTACTGTATCCCTCTGACCTTCTTATTGACGATGAAACACAGAAATTGAATCGGAATTAAATACAAAAGGCACAATGCCGACTTAAGTACAAGAAAACTGACTCTTCTTACTGTTTATGTTTGAACCATTCATGTGACACTAGTTATATATTGCGATGCTTCACTTCAGTTTTACTGTATCCCTCTGACCTTCTTATTGACGATGAAGCACAGAAATTGCATCGGAATTAAATACAAAAGGCACAATGACGACTTAACTACAAGAAAACTGACTCTTCTCACTGTCTATGTTTTGAACCATTCCTGTGACAGTAGTTATAGCTTCCGATGCTTCACTTCAGGTTTACTGTATCCCTCTGACCTTCTTATTGACGACGAAACACAGAAATTGCATCGGAATTAAATACAAAAGGCACAATGACGACTTAAGTACAAGAAAACTGACTCTCCTTACTGTCTATGCTTTGAACCATTCATGTGACACTAGATATAGATTCCGATGCTTCACTTCAGGTTTACTATATCTCTCTGACCTTTTTATTGACGATGAAACACAGAAATTGCATCGGAATTAAATACAAAAGGCACAATGCCGACTTAAGTACAAGGAAACTGACTCTTCTTACTGTCTATGTTTTGAACCATTTCTGTGATACTAGTAATAGAATCCGATGCTTCACTTCAGGTTTACTGTATCCCTCTGACCTTCTTATTGACGATGAAACACAGAAATTGCATCGGAATTAAATACAAAAGGCACAATGCCGACTTAAGTAGAAGAAAACTGACTCTTCTTACTCTCTATGTTTTGAACCATTCATGTGACACTAATTATAGATTCCGATGCTTCACTTCAGGTTTACTGTATCCCTCTGACCTTCTTATTGACGATGAAACACAGAAATTGCTTCGGAATTAAATAAAAAAGGCACAATGCCGACTTATGTACAAGAAAACTGACTCTTCTTACTGTTTATGTTTGAACATTTCATGTGACACTAGTTATAGATTTCGATGCTTCACTTCAGGTTTACTGTATCCCTGTGACCTTCTTATTGAAGATGAAACACAGAAATTGCATCGGAATTAAATACAAAAAGCACAATGCCAACTTAAGTACAAGAAAACTGACTCTTCTTACTGTCTTTGATTGAACCATTCCTGTGACACTAGTTATAGATTCCGATGCTTCACTTCAGGATTACTGTATCCCTCTGACCTTCTTATTGACGATGAAACACAGAAATTGCATCGGAATTAAATACAAAAGGCACAATGCCGACTTAAGTACAAGAAAACTGACTCTTCTTACTGTTTATGTTTGAACCATTCATGTGACACTAGTTATATATTGCGATGCTTCACTTCAGTTTTACTGTATCCCTCTGACCTTCTTATTGACGATGAAGCTCAGAAATTGCATCGGAATTAAATACAAAAGGCACAATGACGACTTAACTACAAGAAAACTGACTCTTCTCACTGTCTATGTTTGAACCATTCCTGTGACAGTAGTTATAGCTTCCGATGCTTCACTTCAGGTTTACTGTATCCATCAGACCTTCTTATTGACGATGAAAAACAGAAATAGCATCGGAATTAAATACAAAAAGCACAATGCCGACTTAAGTACAAGGAAACTGACTCTTCTTACTGTCTATGTTTTGAACCATTTCTGTGACACTAGTAATAGAATCCGATGCTTCACTTCAGGTTTACTGTATCCCTCTGACCTTCTTATTGACGATGAAACACAGAAATTGCATCGGAATTAAATACAAAAGGCACAATGCCGACTTAAGTAGAAGAAAACTGACTCTTCTTACTCTCTATGTTTTGAACCATTCATGTGACACTAATTATAGATTCCGATGCTTCACTTCAGGTTTACTGTATCCCTCTGACCTTCTTATTGACGATGAAACACAGAAATTGCTTCGGAATTAAATAAAAAAGGCACAATGCCGACTTATGTACAAGAAAACTGACTCTTCTTACTGTTTATGTTTGAACATTTCATGTGACACTAGTTATAGATTTCGATGCTTCACTTCAGGTTTACTGTATCCCTGTGACCTTCTTATTGAAGATGAAACACAGAATTTGCATCGGAATTAAATACAAAAAGCACAATGCCAACTTAAGTACAAGAAAACTGACTCTTCTTACTGTCTTTGATTGAACCATTCCTGTGACACTAGTTATAGATTCCGATGCTTCACTTCAGGATTACTGTATCCCTCTGACCTTCTTATTGACGATGAAACACAGAAATTGAATCGGAATTAAATACAAAAGGCACAATGCCGACTTAAGTACAAGAAAACTGACTCTTCTTACTGTTTATGTTTGAACCATTCATGTGACACTAGTTATATATTGCGATGCTTCACTTCAGTTTTACTGTATCCCTCTGACCTTCTTATTGACGATGAAGCACAGAAATTGCATCGGAATTAAATACAAAAGGCACAATACGACTTAACTACAAGAAAACTGACTCTTCTCACTGTCTATGTTTTGAACCATTCCTGTGACAGTAGTTATAGCTTCCGATGCTTCACTTCAGGTTTACTGTATCCCTCTGACCTTCTTATTGACGACGAAACACAGAAATTGCATCGGAATTAAATACAAAAGGCACAATGACGACTTAAGTACAAGAAAACTGACTCTCCTTACTGTCTATGCTTTGAACCATTCATGTGACACTAGATATAGATTCCGATGCTTCACTTCAGGTTTACTATATCTCTCTGACCTTTTTATTGACGATGAAACACAGAAATTGCATCGGAATTAAATACAAAAGGCACAATGCCGACTTAAGTACAAGGAAACTGACTCTTCTTACTGTCTATGTTTTGAACCATTTCTGTGACACTAGTAATAGAATCCGATGCTTCACTTCAGGTTTACTGTATCCCTCTGACCTTCTTATTGACGATGAAACACAGAAATTGCATCGGAATTAAATACAAAAGGCACAATGCCGACTTAAGTAGAAGAAAACTGACTCTTCTTACTCTCTATGTTTTGAACCATTCATGTGACACTAATTATAGATTCCGATGCTTCACTTCAGGTTTACTGTATCCCTCTGACCTTCTTATTGACGATGAAACACAGAAATTGCTTCGGAATTAAATAAAAAAGGCACAATGCCGACTTATGTACAAGAAAACTGACTCTTCTTACTGTTTATGTTTGAACATTTCATGTGACACTAGTTATAGATTTCGATGCTTCACTTCAGGTTTACTGTATCCCTGTGACCTTCTTATTGAAGATGAAACACAGAATTTGCATCGGAATTAAATACAAAAAGCACAATGCCAACTTAAGTACAAGAAAACTGACTCTTCTTACTGTCTTTGATTGAACCATTCCTGTGACACTAGTTATAGATTCCGATGCTTCACTTCAGGATTACTGTATCCCTCTGACCTTCTTATTGACGATGAAACACAGAAATTGAATCGGAATTAAATACAAAAGGCACAATGCCGACTTAAGTACAAGAAAACTGACTCTTCTTACTGTTTATGTTTGAACCATTCATGTGACACTAGTTATATATTGCGATGCTTCACTTCAGTTTTACTGTATCCCTCTGACCTTCTTATTGACGATGAAGCACAGAAATTGCATCGGAATTAAATACAAAAGGCAGAATGACGACTTAACTACAAGAAAACTGACTCTTCTCACTGTCTATGTTTTGAACCATTCCTGTGACAGTAGTTATAGCTTCCGATGCTTCACTTCAGGTTTACTGTATCCATCAGACCTTCTTATTGACGATGAAACACAGAAATAGCATCGGAATTAAATACAAAAAGCACAATGCCGACTTATGTACAAGAAATCTGACTCTTCTTACTGTCTATGTTTGAACCATTCATAAGACACTAGTTATAGATTCCGATGCTTCACTTCAGGTTTACTGTATCCCTCTGACCTTCTTATTGACGATGAAACACAGAAATTGCATCGGAATTAAATACAAAAGGCAGAATGCCGACTTAAGTACAAGAAAACTGACTCTACTTACTGTCTATGTTTGAACCATTCATGTGACACTAGTTATAGATTCCGATGCTTCACTTCAGGTTTACTGTATCCCTCTGACCCTCTTATTGACGATGAAACACAGAAATTGCATTGGAGATATATGCAAAAGGCACAATGGCGACTTAAGTACAAGAAAAATGACTCTTCTTACTGTGTATGCTTTGAACCATTCCTGTGACACTAGTTATAGATTCCGATGCTTCACTTCATTTTTACTGTATCCCTCTGACCTTCTTATTGACGATGAAACACAGAAATTGCATGGGAATTAAATAGAAAAGTCACGATGCCGACTTAAGTACAAGAAAACTGACTCTTCTTATTGCTATGCTTTGAACCATTCCTGTGACACTAGTTATAGATTCCGATGCTTCACTTCAGGTTTACTGTATCCCTCTGACATTCTTATTGACGATGAAACACAGAAATTGCATCGGAATTAAATACAAAAGGCACAATGCCGACTTAAGTACAGGAAAACTGACTCTTCTCACTGTCTATGTTTTGAACAATTCCTGTGACACTAGTTATAGATTCCGATGCTTCACTTCAGGTTTACTGTATCCCTCCGCCCTTCTTAGTGACGATGAAACACAGACATTGCATCGGAATTAATTAGAAAAGGCACAATGCCGACTTAAGAACAAGACAACTGACTCTTCTTACTAACTATATTTTGAACCATTCCTGTGACACTAGTTATAGATTCCGATGCTTCACTTCAGGTTTACTGTATCCCTCTGCCCTTCTTATTGACGATGAAACACAGAAATTGCATCGGAATTAAATACAAAAGGCACAATGGCGACTTAAGTACAAGAAAACTGACTCTTCTTACTGTCTATGCTTTGAACCATTCCTGTGACACTAGTTATAGATTCCGATGCTTCACTTCATTTTTAATGTATCCCTCTGACCTTCTTATTGACGATGAAACACAGAAATTGCATCGGAATTAAATAGAAAAGTCACGATGCCGACTTAAGTACAAGAAAACTGACTCTTCTTATTGCTATGCTTTGAACCATTCCTGTGACACTAGTTATAGATTCCGATGCTTCACTTCAGGTTTACTGTATCCCTCTGACATTCTTATTGACGATGAAACACAGAAATTTCATCGGAATTAAATACAAAAGGCACAATGCCGACTTAAGTACAAGAAAACTGACTCTTCTCACTGTCTATGTTTTGAACAATTCCTGTGACACTAGTTATAGATTCCGATGCTTCACTTCAGGTTTACTGTATCCCTCTGACCTTCTTATTGACGATGAAACACAGAAATTGCATCGGAATTAAATACAAAAGGCACAATGCCGACTTAAGTACAAGACAACTGACTCTTCTTACTCTCTATGTTTTGAACCATTCATGTGACACTAATTATAGATTCCGATGCTTCACTTCAGGTTTACTGTATCCCTCTGACCTTCTTATTGACGATGAAACACAGAAATTGCATCGGAATTAAATACAAAAGGCACAATGCCGACTTAAGTACAAGACAACTGACTCTTCTTACTCTCTATGTTTTGAACCATTCATGTGACACTAATTATAGATTCCGATGCTTCACTTCAGGTTTACTGTATCCCTCTGACCTTCTTATTGACGATGAAACACAGAAATTGCATCGGAATTAAATACAAAAGGCACAATGACGACTTAAGTACAAGAAAACTGACTCTCCTTACTGTCTATGCTTTGAACCATTCATGTGACACTAGATATAGATTCCGATGCTTCACTTCAGGTTTACTATATCTCTCTGACCTTTTTATTGACGATGAAACACAGAAATTGCATCGGAATTAAATACAAAAGCACAATGCCGACTTAAGTACAAGGAAACTGACTCTTCTTACTGTCTATGTTTTGAACCATTTCTGTGACACTAGTAATAGAATCCGATGCTTCACTTCAGGTTTACTGTATCCCTCTGACCTTCTTATTGACGATGAAACACAGAAATTGCATCGGAATTAAATACAAAAGGCACAATGCCGACTTAAGTAGAAGAAAACTGACTCTTCTTACTCTCTATGTTTTGAACCATTCATGTGACACTAATTATAGATTCCGATGCTTCACTTCAGGTTTACTGTATCCCTCTGACCTTCTTATTGACGATGAAACACAGAAATTGCTTCGGAATTAAATAAAAAAGGCACAATGCCGACTTATGTACAAGAAAACTGACTCTTCTTACTGTTTATGTTTGAACATTTCATGTGACACTAGTTATAGATTTCGATGCTTCACTTCAGGTTTACTGTATCCCTGTGACCTTCTTATTGAAGATGAAACACAAAAATTGCATCGGAATTAAATACAAAAAGCACAATGCCAACTTAAGTACAAGAAAACTGACTCTTCTTACTGTCTTTGATTGAACCATTCCTGTGACACTAGTTATAGATTCCGATGCTTCACTTCAGGATTACTGTATCCCTCTGACCTTCTTATTGACGATGAAACACAGAAATTGCATCGGAATTAAATACAAAAGGCACAATGCCGACTTAAGTACAAGAAAACTGACTCTTCTTACTGTTTATGTTTGAACCATTCATGTAACACTAGTTATATATTGCGATGCTTCACTTCAGTTTTACTGTATCCCTCTGACCTTCTTATTGACGATGAAGCTCAGAAATTGCATCGGAATTAAATACAAAAGGCACAATGACGACTTAACTACAAGAAAACTGACTCTTCTCACTGTCTATGTTTTGAACCATTCCTGTGACAGTAGTTATAGCTTCCGATGCTTCACTTCAGGTTTACTGTATCCATCAGACCTTCTTATTGACGATGAAACACAGAAATAGCATCGGAATTAAATACAAAAAGCACAATGCCGACTTAGGTACAAGGAAACTGACTCTTCTTACTGTCTATGTTTTGAACCATTTCTGTGACACTAGTAATAGAATCCGATGCTTCACTTCAGGTTTACTGTATCCCTCTGACCTTCTTATTGACGATGAAACACAGAAATTGCATCGGAAGTAAATACAAAAGGCACAATGCCGACTTAAGTAGAAGAAAACTGACTCTTCTTACTCTCTATGTTTTGAACCATTCATGTGACACTAATTATAGATTCCGATGCTTCACTTCAGGTTTACTGTATCCCTCTGACCTTCTTATTGACGATGAAACACAGAAATTGCTTCGGAATTAAATAAAAAAGGCACAATGCCGACTTATGTACAAGAAAACTGACTCTTCTTACTGTTTATGTTTGAACATTTCATGTGACACTAGTTATAGATTTCGATGCTTCACTTCAGGTTTACTGTATCCCTGTGACCTTCTTATTGATGGTGAAACACAGAATTTGCATCGGAATTAAATACAAAAAGCACAATGCCAACTTAAGTACAAGAAAACTGACTCTTCTTACTGTCTTTGATTGAACCATTCCTGTGACACTAGTTATAGATTCCGATGCTTCACTTCAGGATTACTGTATCCCTCTGACCTTCTTATTGACGATGAAACACAGAAATTGAATCGGAATTAAATACAAAAGGCACAATGCCGACTTAAGTACAAGAAAACTGACTCTTCTTACTGTTTATGTTTGAACCATTCATGTGACACTAGTTATATATTGCGATGCTTCACTTCAGTTTTACTGTATCCCTCTGACCTTCTTATTGACGATGAAGCACAGAAATTGCATCGGAATTAAATACAAAAGGCACAATGACGACTTAACTACAAGAAAACTGACTCTTCTCACTGTCTATGTTTTGAACCATTCCTGTGACAGTAGTTATAGCTTCCGATGCTTCACTTCAGGTTTACTGTATCCATCAGACCTTCTTATTGACGATGAAACACAGAAATAGCATCGGAATTAAATACAAAAAGCACAATGCCGACTGATGTACAAGAAATCTGACTCTTCTTACTGTCTATGTTTGAACCATTCATGTGACACTAGTTATAGATTCCGATGCTTCACTTCAGGTTTACTGTATCCCTCTGACCTTCTTATTGACGATGAAACACTGAAATTGCATCGGAATTAAATACAAAAGGCAGAATGCCGACTTAAGTACAAGAAAACTGACTCTTCTTACTGTCTATGTTTGAACCATTCATGTGACACTAGTTATAGATTCCGATGCTTCACTTCAGGTTTACTGTATCCCTCTGACCCTCTTAATGACGATGAAACACAGAAATTGCATTGGAGATATATGCAAAAGGCACAATGGCGACTTAAGTACAAGAAAAATGACTCTTCTTACTGTGTATGCTTTGAACCATTCCTGTGACACTAGTTATAGATTCCGATGCTTCACTTCATTTTTACTGTATCCCTCTGACCTTCTTATTGACGATGAAACACAGAAATTGCATCGGAATTAAATAGAAAAGTCACGATGCCGACTTAAGTACAAGAAAACTGACTCTTCTTATTGCTATGCTTTGAACCATTCCTGTGACACTAGTTATAGATTCCGATGCTTCACTTCAGGTTTACTGTATCCCTCTGACATTCTTATTGACGATGAAACACAGAAATTGCATCGGAATTAAATACAAAAGGCACAATTCCGAGTTAAGTACAAGAAAACTGACTCTTCTCACTGTCTATGTTTTAAACAATTCCTGTGACACTAGTTATTGATTCCGATGCTTCACTTCAGGTTTAATGTATCCCTCCGCCCTTCTTAGTGACGATGAAACACAGACATTGCATCGGAATTAAATAGAAAAGGCACAATGCCGACTTAAGAACAAGACAACTGACTCTTCTTACTAACTATATTTTGAACCATTCCTGTGACACTAGTTATAGATTCCGATGCTTTACTTCAGGTTTACTGTATCCCTCTGCCCTTCTTATTGACGATGAAACACAGAAATTGCATCGGAATTAAATACAAAAGGCACAATGGCGACTTAAGTACAAGAAAACTGACTCTTCTTACTGTCTATGCTTTGAACCATTCCTGTGACACTAGTTATAGATTCCGATGCTTCACTTCATTTTTAATGTATCCCTCTGACCTTCTTATTGACGATGAAACACAGAAATTGCATCGGAATTAAATAGAAAAGTCACGATGCCGACTTAAGTACAAGAAAACTGACTCTTCTTATTGCTATGCTTTGAACCATTCCTGTGACACTAGTTATAGATTCCGATGCTTCACTTCAGGTTTACTGTATCCCTCTGACATTCTTATTGACGATGAAACACAGAAATTTCATCGGAATTAAATACAAAAGGCACAATGCCGACTTAAGTACAAGAAAACTGACTCTTCTCACTGTCTATGTTTTGAACAATTCCTGTGACACTAGTTATAGATTCCGATGCTTCACTTCAGGTTTACTGTATCCCTCCGCCCTTCTTAGTGACGATGAAACACAGAAATTGCATCGGAATTAAATAGAAAAGGCACAATGCCGACTTAAGAACAAGACAACTGACTCTTCTTACTAACTATATTTTGAACCATTCCTGTGACACTAGTTATAGATTCCGATGCTTCACTTCAGGTTTACTGTATCCCTCTGACCTTCTTATTGACGATGAAACACAGAAATTGCATCGGAATTAAATACAAAAGGCACAATGCCGACTTAAGTACAAGACAACTGACTCTTCTTACTCTCTATGTTTTGAACCATTCATGTGACACTAATTATAGATTCCGATGCTTCACTTCAGGTTTACTGTATCCCTCTGACCTTCTTATTGACGATGAAACACAGAAATTGCATCGGAATTAAATACAAAAGGCACAATGACGACTTAAGTACAAGAAAACTGACTCTCCTTACTGTCTATGCTTTGAACCATTCATGTGACACTAGATATAGATTCCGATGCTTCACTTCAGGTTTACTATATCTCTCTGACCTTTCTATTGACGATGAAACACAGAAATTGCATCGGAATTAAATACAAAAGGCACAATGCCGACTTAAGTACAAGGAAACTGACTCTTCTTACTGTCTATGTTTTGACCCATTTCTGTGACACTAGTAATAGAATCCGATGCTTCACTTCAGGTTTACTGTATCCCTCTGACCTTCTTATTGACGATGAAACACAGAAATTGCATCGGAATTAAATACAAAAGGCACAATGCCGACTTAAGTAGAAGAAAACTGACTCTTCTTACTCTCTATGTTTTGAACCATTCATGTGACACTAATTATAGATTCCGATGCTTCACTTCAGGTTTACTGTATCCCTCTGACCTTCTTATTGACGATGAAACACAGAAATTGCTTCGGAATTAAATAAAAAAGGCACAATGCCGACTTATGTACAAGAAAACTGACTCTTCTTACTGTTTATGTTTGAACATTTCATGTGACACTAGTTATAGATTTCGATGCTTCACTTCAGGTTTACTGTATCCCTGTGACCTTCTTATTGAAGATGAAACACAGATATTGCATCGGAATTAAATACAAAAAGCACAATGCCAACTTAAGTACAAGAAAACTGACTCTTCTTACTGTCTTTGATTGAACCATTACTGTGACACTAGTTATAGATTCCGATGCTTCACTTCAGGATTACTGTATCCCTCTGACCTTCTTATTGACGATGAAACACAGAAATTGCATCGGAATTAAATACAAAAGGCACAATGCCGACTTAAGTACAAGAAAACTGACTCTTCTTACTGTTTATGTTTGAACCATTCATGTGACACTAGTTATATATTGCGATGCTTCACTTCAGTTTTACTGTATCCCTCTGACCTTCTTATTGACGATGAAGCTCAGAAATTGCATCGGAATTAAATACAAAAGGCACAATGACGACTTAACTACAAGAAAACTGACTCTTCTCACTGTCTATGTTTTGAACCATTCCTGTGACAGTAGTTATAGATTCCGATGCTTCACTTCAGGATTACTGTATCCCTCTGACCTTCTTATTGACGATGAAACACAGAAATTGCATCGGAATTAAATACAAAAGGCACAATGCCGACTTAAGTACAAGAAAACTGACTCTTCTTACTGTTTATGTTTGAACCATTCATGTGACACTAGTTATATATTGCGATGCTTCACTTCAGTTTTACTGTATCCCTCTGACCTTCTTATTGACGATGAAGCTCAGAAATTGCATCGGAATTAAATACAAAAGGCACAATGACGACTTAACTACAAGAAAACTGACTCTTCTCACTGTCTATGTTTTGAACCATTCCTGTGACAGTAGTTATAGCTTCCGATGCTTCACTTCAGGTTTACTGTATCCATCAGACCTTCTTATTGACGATGAAACACAGAAATTGCATCGGAATTAAATACAAAAAGCACAATGCCGACTTATGTACAAGAAATCTGACTCTTCTTACTGTCTATGTTTGAACCATTCATGTGACACTAGTTATAGATTCCGATGCTTCACTTCAGGTTTACTGTATCCCTCTGACCTTCTTATTGACGATGAAACACAGAAATTGCATCGGAATTAAATACAAAAGGCAGAATGCCGACTTAAGTACAAGAAAACTGACTCTTCTTACTGCCTATGTTTGAACCATTCATGTGACACTAGTTATAGATTCCGATGCTTCACTTCAGGTTTACTGTATCCCTCTGACCCTCTTATTGACGATGAAACACAGAAATTGCATTGGAGATATATGCAAAAGGCACAATGGCGACTTAAGTACAAGAAAAATGACTCTTCTTACTGTGTATGCTTTGAACCATTCCTGTGACACTAGTTATAGATTCCGATGCTTCACTTCATTTTTACTGTATCCCTCTGACCTTCTTATTGACGACGAAACACAGAAATTGCATCGGAATTAAATAGAAAAGTCAAAATGCCGACTTAAGTACAAGAAAACTGACTCTTCTTATTGCTATGCTTTGAACCATTCCTGTGACACTAGTTATAGATTCCGATGCTTCACTTCAGGTTTACTGTATCCCTCTGACCTTCTTATTGACGATGAAACACAGAAATTGCATCGGAATTAAATAAAAAATTCACAATGCCGACTTATGTACAAGAAAACTGACTCTTCTTACTGTTTATGTTTGAACATTTCATGTGACACTAGTTATAGATTTCGATGCTTCACTTCAGGTTTACTGTATCCCTGTGACCTTCTTATTGAGGATGAAACACAGAAATTGAATCGGAATTAAATACAAAAGGCACAATGCCGAATTAGGTACAAGAAAACTGACTCTTCTTACTGTCTTTGATTGAACCATTCCTGTGACACTAGTTATAGATTCCGATGCTTCACTTCAGGATTACTGTATCCCTCTGACCTTCTTATTGACGATGAAAAACAGAAATTGCATCGGAATGAAATACAAAAGGCACAATGCCGACTTAAGTACAAGAAAACTGACTCTTCTTACTGTTTATGTTTGAACCATTCATGTGACACTAGTTATAGATTGCGATGCTTCACTTCAGATTTACTGTATCCCTCTGACCTTCTTATTGACGATGAAACACAGAAATTGCATCGGAATTAAATAAAAAAGGCACAATGCCGACTTATGTACGAGAACATTGACTCTTCTTACTGTTTATGTTTGAACATTTCATGTGACACTAGTTATAGATTCGGATGCTTCACTTCAGGTTTACTGTATCCCTCTTACCTTCTTATTGACGATTAAACACAGAAATTGCATCGGAATTAAATACAAAAGGCACAATGCCGACTTAAGTACAAGAAAACTGACTCTTCTTACTGTCTATGTTTTGAACCATTCCTGTGACACTAGTTATAGATTCCGATGCTTCACTTCAGGTTTACTGTATCCCTCTGACCTTCTTATTGACGATGAAACACAGAAATTTCATCGGAATTAAATACAAAAGGCACAATGCCGACTTAAGTACAAGACAACTAACTCTTCTTACTCTCTGTTTTGAACCATTCATGTGACACTAATTATAGATTCCGATGCTTCACTTCAGGTTTACTGTATCCCTCTGACCTTCTTATTGACGATGAAACACAGAAATTGCATCGGAATTAAATACAAAAGGCACAATGCCGACTTAAGTACAAGAAAACTGACTCTTCTTACTGTCTATGCTTTGAACCATTCATGTGACACTAGATATAGATTCCGATGCTTCAATTCAGGTTTACTTTATCTCTCTGACCTTTTTATTGACGATGAAACACAGAAATTGCATCGGAATTAAATACAAAAGGCACAATGCCGACTTAAGTACAAGAAAACTGACTCTTCTTACTGTCTTTGTTTTGAACCATTCCTGTGCACTAGTTATAGAATCCGATGCTTCACTTCAGGTTTATAGTATCCCTCTGACCTTCTTATTGACGATGAAACACAGAAATTGCATCGGAATTAAATACAAAAGGCACAATGCTGACTTCAGTACAAGAAAACTGACTCTTCTTACTCCTTATGTTTTGAACCATTCATGTGACACTAATTATAGATTCCGATGCTTCACTTCATGTTTACTGTATGCCTCTGACCTTCTTATTGACGATGAAACACAGAAATTGCATCGGAATTAAATACAAAAGGCACAATGCCGACTTAAGTACAAGAAAACTGACTCTTCTTACTGTCTTTGATTGAACCATTCCTGTGACACTAGTTATAGATTCCGATGCTTCACTTCGGGTTTACTGTATCCCTCTGAACTTCTTATTGAAGATGAAACACAGAAATTGCATCGGAATTAAATACAAAAGGCAGAATGCCGACTTAAGTACAAGAAAACTGACTCTTCTTACTGTCTATGTTTTGAACCATTCATGTGACACTAGTTATAGATTCCGATGCTTCACTTCAGGTTTACTGTATCCCTCTGACCTTCTTATTGACGATGAAACACAGAAATTGCATCGGAATTAAATACAAAAGGCACAATGCCGACTTATGTACAAGAAAACTGACTCTTCTTGCTGTTTATGTTTGAACCATTCATGTGACACTAGTTATAGATTGCGATGCTTCACTTCAGTTTTACTGTATCCCTCTGACCTTCTTATTGACGATGAAGCACAGAAATTGCATCGGAATTAAATACAAAAGGAAAAATGACAACTTAACTACAAGAAAACTGACTCTTCTCACAGTCTATGTTTTGAACCATTCCTGTGACAGTAGTTATAGATTCCGATGCTTCACTTCAGGTTTACTGTATCCAACAGACCTTCTTATTAACGATGAAACACAGAAATAGCATCGGAATTTAATACAAAAAGCACAATGCCGACTTATGTACAAGAAAACTGACTCTTCTTACTGTCTATGTTTGAACCATTCTTGTGACACTAGTTATAGATTCCGATGCTTCACTTCAGGTTTACTGTATCCCTCTGACCTTCTTATTGACGATGAAACCCAGAAATTGCATCGGCATTAAATATAAAAGGCACAATGCCGACTTAAGTACAAGAAAACTGACTCTTCTTACTGTCTATGTTTGAACCATTCATGTGACACTAGTTATAGATTCCCATGCTTCACTTCAGGTTTACTGTATCCCTCTGACCTTCTTATTGACGATGAAACACAGAAATTGCATCGGAGATATATGCATAAGGCACAATGGTGACTTAAGTACAAGAAAACTGACTCTTCTTACTGTCTATGCTTTGAACCATTCCTGTGACACTAGTTATAGATTCCGATGCTTCACTCCATTTTTACTGTATCCCTCTGACCTTCCTATTGACGATAAAACACAGAAATTGCATAGGAATTAAATACAAAAGGCACAATGCCGACTTAAGAACAAGAAAACTGACTCTTCTTAATGCTATGCTTTGAACCATTCCTGTGACACTAGTTATAGATTCCGATGCTTCACTTCAGGTTTACTGTATCCCTCTGACATTCTTATTGACGATGAAACACAGAAATTTCATCGGAATTAAATACAAAAGGCACAATGCCGACTTAAGTACAAGAAAACTGACTCTTCTCACTGTCTATGTTTTGAACCATTCCTGTGACACTAGTTATAGATTCCGATGCTTCACTTCGGGTTTACTGTATCCCTCCGACCTTCTTATTGACGATGAAACACAGAAATTGCATCGGAATTAAATAGAAAAGGCACAATGCCGGCTTCAGTACAAGAAAACTGACTCTTCTTACTAACTATGTTTTGAACCATTCCTGTGACACTAGTTATAGATTCCGATGCTTCACTTCAGGTTTACTGTATCCCTCTGACCTTCTTATTGACGATGAAACACAGAAATTGCATCGGAATTAAATACAAAAGGCACAATGCCGACTTAAGTACAAGACAACTAACTCTTCTTACTCTCTATGTTTTGAACCATTCATGTGACACTAATTATAGATTCCGATGCTTCACTTCAGGTTTACTGTATCCCTCTGACCTTCTTATTGACGACGAAACACAGAAATTGCATCGGAATTAAATACAAAAGGCACAATGCCGACTTAAGTACAAGAAAACTGACTCTTCTTACTGACTATGCTGTGAACCATTCATGTGACACTAGATATAGATTCCGATGCTTCACTTCAGGTTTACTGTATCTCTCTGACCTTTTTATTGACGATGAAACACAGAAATTGCATCGGAATTAAATACAAAAGGCACAATGCCGACTTAAGTACAAGAAAACTGACTCTTCTTACTGTCTTTGATTGAACCAATCCTGTGACACTAGTTATAGATTCCGATGCTTCACTTCAGGTTTACTGTATCCCTCTTACCTTCTTATTGACGATGAAACACAGAAATTGCATCGGAATTAAATACAAAAGGCACAATGCCGACTTAAGTACAAGAAAACTGACTCTTCTTACTGTCTATGTTTTGAACCATTCATGTAACACTAGTTATAGATTCCGATGCTTCACTTCGGGTTTACTGTATCCCTCTGACCTTTTTATTGACGATGAAACACAGAAATTGCATCGGAATTAAATGCAAAAGGCACAATGCCGACTTAAGTACAAGAAAACTGTCTCTTCTTACTGTCTATGTTTTGAACCATTCCTGTGCCACTAGTTATAGATTTCGATGCTTCACTTCAGGTTTACTGTATCCCTCTGACCTTCTTATTGACGATGAAACACAGAAATTGCATCGGAATTAAGTACAAAAGGCAAAATGCCGACTTAAGTACAAGACAACTAACTCTTCTTACTCTCTATGTTTTGAACCATTCATGTGACACTAATTATAGATTCCGATGCTTCACTTCAGGTTTACTGTATCCCTCTGACCTTCTTATTGACGACGAAACACTGAAATTGCATCGGAATTAAATCCAAAAGGCACAATGCCGACTTAAGTACAAGAAAACTGACTCTTCTTACTGTCTATGCTGTGAACCATTCATGTGACACTAGATATAGATTCCGATGCTTCACTTCAGGTTTACTGTATCTCTCTGACCTTTTTATTGACGATGAAACACAGAAATTGCATCGGAATTAAATACAAAAGGCACAATGCCGACTTAAGTACAAGAAAACTGACTCTTCTTACTGTCTTTGTTTTGAACCATTCCTGTGACACTAGATATAGAATCCGATGCTTCACTTCAGGTTTATTGTATCCCTCTGACCTTCGTATTGACGATGAAACACAGAAATTGCATCGGAATTAAATACAAAAGGCACAATGCCGACTTAAGTACAAGAAAACTGACTCTTCTTACTCTCTATGTTTTGAACCATTCATGTGACACTGATTATAGATTCCGATGCTTCACTTCAGGTTTACTGTATCCCTCTGATCTTCTTATTGACGATGAAACACAGAAATTGCATCGGAATTAAATAAAATAGGCTCAATGCCGACTTATGTACAAGAAAACTGACTCTTCTTACTGTTTATGATTGAACATTTCATGTGACACTAGTTATAGGTTTCGATGCTTCACTTCAGGTTTACTGTATCCCTGTGACCTTCTTATTGAGGATGAAACACAGAAATTGCATCGGAATTAAATACAAATGGCACAATGCCGACTTAAGAACAAGAAAACTGACTCTTCTTAATGCTATGCTTTGAACCATTCCTGTGACACTAGTTATAGATTCCGATGCTTCACTTCAGGTTTACTGTATCCCTCTGACATTCTTATTGACGATGAAACACAGAAATTTCATCGGAATTAAATACAAAAGGCACAATGCCGACTTAAGTACAAGAAAACTGACTCTTCTCACTGTCTATGTTTTGAACCATTCCTGTGACACTAGTTATAGATTCCGATGCTTCACTTCGGGTTTACTGTATCCCTCCGACCTTCTTATTGACGATGAAACACAGAAATTGCATCGGAATTAAATAGAAAAGGCACAATGCCGGCTTCAGTACAAGAAAACTGACTCTTCTTACTAACTATGTTTTGAACCATTCCTGTGACACTAGTTATAGATTCCGATGCTTCACTTCAGGTTTACTGTATCCCTCTGACCTTCTTATTGACGATGAAACACAGAAATTGCATCGGAATTAAATACAAAAGGCACAATGCCGACTTAAGTACAAGACAACTAACTCTTCTTACTCTCTATGTTTTGAACCATTCATGTGACACTAATTATAGATTCCGATGCTTCACTTCAGGTTTACTGTATCCCTCTGACCTTCTTATTGACGACGAAACACAGAAATTGCATCGGAATTAAATACAAAAGGCACAATGCCGACTTAAGTACAAGAAAACTGACTCTTCTTACTGACTATGCTGTGAACCATTCATGTGACACTAGATATAGATTCCGATGCTTCACTTCAGGTTTACTGTATCTCTCTGACCTTTTTATTGACGATGAAACACAGAAATTGCATCGGAATTAAATACAAAAGGCACAATGCCGACTTAAGTACAAGAAAACTGACTCTTCTTACTGTCTTTGATTGAACCAATCCTGTGACACTAGTTATAGATTCCGATGCTTCACTTCAGGTTTACTGTATCCCTCTTACCTTCTTATTGACGATGAAACACAGAAATTGCATCGGAATTAAATACAAAAGGCACAATGCCGACTTAAGTACAAGAAAACTGACTCTTCTTACTGTCTATGTTTTGAACCATTCATGTAACACTAGTTATAGATTCCGATGCTTCACTTCGGGTTTACTGTATCCCTCTGACCTTTTTATTGACGATGAAACACAGAAATTGCATCGGAATTAAATGCAAAAGGCACAATGCCGACTTAAGTACAAGAAAACTGTCTCTTCTTACTGTCTATGTTTTGAACCATTCCTGTGCCACTAGTTATAGATTTCG
This sequence comes from Schistocerca serialis cubense, assembly GCF_023864345.2. NCBI lineage: Eukaryota > Metazoa > Arthropoda > Insecta > Orthoptera > Acrididae > Schistocerca > Schistocerca serialis. Next base: position 973,299,820 of record NC_064641.1, on the reverse strand, counting down.
ATGCTTCACTTCAGGTTTACTGTATCCCTCTGACCTTCTTATTGACGATGAAACACAGAAATTGCATCGGAATTAAGTACAAAAGGCAAAATGCCGACTTAAGTACAAGACAACTAACTCTTCTTACTCTCTATGTTTTGAACCATTCATGTGACACTAATTATAGATTCCGATGCTTCACTTCAGGTTTACTGTATCCCTCTGACCTTCTTATTGACGACGAAACACTGAAATTGCATCGGAATTAAATCCAAAAGGCACAATGCCGACTTAAGTACAAGAAAACTGACTCTTCTTACTGTCTATGCTGTGAACCATTCATGTGACACTAGATATAGATTCCGATGCTTCACTTCAGGTTTACTGTATCTCTCTGACCTTTTTATTGACGATGAAACACAGAAATTGCATCGGAATTAAATACAAAAGGCACAATGCCGACTTAAGTACAAGAAAACTGACTCTTCTTACTGTCTTTGTTTTGAACCATTCCTGTGACACTAGATATAGAATCCGATGCTTCACTTCAGGTTTATTGTATCCCTCTGACCTTCGTATTGACGATGAAACACAGAAATTGCATCGGAATTAAATACAAAAGGCACAATGCCGACTTAAGTACAAGAAAACTGACTCTTCTTACTCTCTATGTTTTGAACCATTCATGTGACACTGATTATAGATTCCGATGCTTCACTTCAGGTTTACTGTATCCCTCTGATCTTCTTATTGACGATGAAACACAGAAATTGCATCGGAATTAAATAAAATAGGCTCAATGCCGACTTATGTACAAGAAAACTGACTCTTCTTACTGTTTATGATTGAACATTTCATGTGACACTAGTTATAGGTTTCGATGCTTCACTTCAGGTTTACTGTATCCCTGTGACCTTCTTATTGAGGATGAAACACAGAAATTGCATCGGAATTAAATACAAATGGCACAATGCTGACTTAAGTACAAGAAAACTGACTCTTCTTACTGTCTTTGATTGAACCATTCCTGTGACACTAGTTATAGATTCCGAAGCTTCACTTCAGGTTTACTGGATCCCTCTGACCTTCTTATTGACGATGAAACATAGAAATTGCATCGGAATTAAATACAAAAGGCACAATGCCGACTTATGTACGAGAAAACTGACTCTTCTTACTGTTTATGTTTGAACATTTCATGGGACACTAGTTATAGATTCCGATGCTTCACTTCAGGTTTACTGTATCCCTCTGACCTTCTTATTGAGGATGAAACTCAGAAATTGAATCGGAATTAAATACAAAAGGCTCAATGCCGACTTAAGTACAAGAAAACTGACTCTTCTTACTGTCTTTGATTGAACCATTCCTGTGACACTAGTTATAGATTCCGATACTTAACTTCAGGTTTACTGTATCCCTCTTACCTTCTTATTGACGAAGAAACACAGAATTTGCATCGGAATTAAATACAAAAGGCACAATGCCGACTTAAGTACCAGAAAACTGACTCTTCTTACTGTCTATGTTTTGAACCATTCATGTAACACTAGTTATAGATTCCGATGCTTCACTTCAGGTTTACTGTATCCCTCTGACCTTTTTATTGACGATGAAACACAGAAATTGCATCGGAATTAAATACAAAAGGCACAATGCCGACTTAAGTACAAGAAAACTGACTCTTCTTACTGTCTATGTTTAGAAACCATTCCTGTGCCACTAGTTATAGATTCCGATGCTTCACTTCAGGTTTACTGTATCCCTCTGACCTTCTTATTGACGATGAAACACAGAAATTGCATCGGAATTAAATACAAAAGGCACAATGCCGACTTAAGTCCAAGACAACTAACTCTTCTTACTCTCTATGTTTTGAACCATTCATGTGACACTAATTATAGATTCCGATGCTTCACTTCAGGTTTACTGTATCCCTCTGACCTTCTTATTGACGATGAAACACAGAAATTGCATCGGAATTAAATACAAAAGGCACAATGCCGACTTAAGTACAAGAAAACTGACTCTTCTTACTGTCTTTGTTTTGAACCATTCCTGTGACACTAGTTACAGAATCCGATGCTTCACTTCAGGTTTATTGTATCCCTCTGACCTTCTTATTGACGATGAAACACAGAAATTGCATCGGAATTAAATACAAAAGGCACAATGCCGACTTAAGTACAAGAAAACTGACTCTTCTTACTCTCTATGTTTTGAACCATTCATGTGACACTAATTATAGATTCCGATGCTTCACTTCAGGTTTACTGAATCCCTCTGACCTTCTTATTGACGATGAAACACAGAAATTGCATCGGAATTAAATAAAAAAGGCACAATGCCGACTTATGTACAAGAAAACTGACTCTTCTTACTGTTTATGATTGAACATTTCATGTGACACTAGTTATAGATTTCGATGCTTCACTTCAGGTTTACTGTATTCCTGTGACCTTCTTATTGAGGATGAAACACAGAAATTGCATCGGAATTAAATACAAAAGGCACAATGCCGACTTAAGTACAAGAAAACTGACTCTTCTTACTGTCTTTGCTTGAACCATTCCTGTGACACTAGTTACAGATTCCGAAGCTTCACTTCAGGTTTACTGTATCCCTCTGACCTTCTTATTGACGATGAAACACAGAAATTGCATCGGAATTAAATACAAAAGGCACGATGCCGACTTAAGTACAAGAAAACTGACTCTTCTTACTGTCTATGTTTGAACCATTCATGTGACACTAATTATAGATTCCGATGCTTCACTTCAGGTTTACTGTATCCCTCTGACCTTCTTATTGACGATGAAACACAGAAATTGCATCGGAATTATATACAAAAGGTACAATGCTGACTTATGTACAAGAAAACTGACTCTTCTTACTGTTTATGTTTGAACCATTCATGTGACACTAGTTATAGATTGCGATGCTTCACTTCAGTTTTACTGTATCCCTCTGACCTTCTTATTGACGATGAAGCACAGAAATTGCATCGGAATTAAATACAAAAGGCACAATGCCGACTTAAGTACAAGAAAACGGACTCTTCTTACTGTCTTTGATTGAACCATTCCTGTGACACTAGTTATAGATTCCGATGCTTCACTTCAGGTTTACTGTATCCATCAGACCTTCTTATTGACGATAAAACACAGAAATAGCATCGGAATTAAATACAAAAAGCACAATGCCGACTAATGTACAAGAAAACTGACTCTTCTTACTGTCTATGTTTGAACCATTCATGTGACACTAGTTATAGATTCCGATGCTTCACCTCAGGTTTACTGTATCCCTCTGACCTTATTGACGATGAAACACAGTAACCGCAACGGAATTAAAATCAAAAGGCACAATGCCGACTTAAGTACAAGAAAACGGACTCTTCTTACTGTCTATGTTTGAACCATTCATGTGACACTAATTATAGATTCCGATGCTTCACTTCAGGTTTACTGAATCCTTCTGACCTTTTTATTGACGATGAAACACAGAAATTGCATCGAAATTAAATACAAAAGGCACAATGCCGACTTAAGTACAAGGTAACTGGCTCTTCTTACTGTCTATGTTTGAACCATTCATGTGACAATAGTTATAGATTCCGATGCTTCACTTCAGGTTTACTGTATCCCTCTGACCTTCCTATTGACGATGAAACACAGAAATTGCATCGGAATTAAATACAAAAGGCACAATGCCGACTTAAGTCCAAGACAACTGACTCTTCTTACTCTCTATGTTTTGAACCATACATGTGACACTAATTATAGATTCCGAAGCTTCACTTCAGGTTTACTGTATCCCTCTGACCTTCTTATTGACGATGAAACACAGAAATTGCATCGGCATTAAATACAAAAGGCACAATGCCGACTTAAGTACAAGAAAACTGACTCTTCTTACTGTCTATGCTTTGAACCATTCATGTGACACTAGTTATAGATTCCGATGCTTCACTTCAGGTTTACTGTATCTCTCTGACCTTTTTATTGACGATGAAACACAGAAATTGCATCGGAATTAAATACAAAAATGCACAATGCCGACTTAAGTACAAGAAAACTGACTCTTCTTACTGTCTATGTTTTGAACCATTCCTGTGACACTAGTTATAGAATCCGATGCTTCACTTCAGGTTTATTGTATCCCTCTGACCTTCTTATTGACGATGAAACACAGAAAGTGCATCGGAATTGAATACAAAAGGCACAATGCCGACTTAAGTACAAGAAAACTGACTCTTCTTACTCTCTATGTTTTGAACCATTCATATGACACTAATTATAGATTCCGATGCTTCACTTCAGGTTTACTGTATCCCTCTGACCTTCTTATTGACGATGAGACATAGAAATTGCATCGGAATTAAATAAAAAAGGCACAATGCCGACTTATGTACAAGAAAACTGACTCTTCTTACTGTTTATGTTTGAACATTTCATGTGACACTAGTTATAGATTTCGATGCTTCACTTCAGGTTTACTGTATCCCTGTGACCTTCTTATTGAGGATGAAACACAGAAATTGCAATGGAATTAAATACAAAAGGCACAATGCCGACTTAAGTACAAGAAAACTGACTCTTCTTACAGTCTATGTTTTGAACCATTCCTGTGACACTAGTTATAGATTCCGATGATCACTTCGGGTTTACTGTATCCCTCTGACCTTCTTATTGACGATGAAACACAGAAATTGCATCGGAATTAAATACAAAAGGCACAATGCCGACTTAAGTACAAGAAAACTGACTCTTCTTACTGTCTATGTTTTGAACCATTCATGTGACACTAGTTATAGATTCCGATGCTTCACTTCAGGTTTACTGTATCCCTCTGACCTTTTTATTGACGATGAAACACAGAAATTGCATCGGAATTAAATACAAAAGGCACAATGCCGACTTAAGTACAAGAAAACTGACTCTTCTTACTGTCTATGTTTTGAACCATTCCTGTGACACTAGTTATGGATTCCGATGCTTCACTTCAGGTTTACTGTATCCCTCTGACCTTCTTATTGACGATGAAACACAGAAATTGCATCGGAATTAAATACAAAAGGCACAATGCCGACTTACGTACAAGAAAACTGACTCTCCTTACTCTCTATGTTTTGAACCATTCATGTGACACTAATTATAGATTCCGATGCTTCACTTCAGGTTTACTGTATCCTTCTGACCTTCTTATTGACGATGAAACACAGAAATTGCATCGGAATTAAATACAAACGGCACAATGCCGACTTATGTACAAGAAAACTGACTCTTCTTACTGTTTATGTTTGAACCATTCATGTGACACTAGTTATAGATTGCGATGCTTCAGTTTTACTGTATCCCTCTGACCTTCTTATTGACGATGAGGCACAGAAATTGCATCGGAATTAAATATAAAAGGCACAATGCCGACTTAAGTACAAGAAAACTGACTCTTCTTACTGTCTTTGATTGAACCATTCCTGTGACACTAGTTATAGATTCCGATGCTTCACTTCAGGTTTACTGTATCCATCAGACCTTCTTATTGACGATGAAACAAAGAAATAGCTTCGGAATTAAATACAAAAAGCACAATGCCGACTTATGTACAAGAAAACTGACTCTTCTTACTATCTATGTTTGAACCATTCATGTGACACTAGTTATAGTTTCCGATGCTTCACTTCAGGTGTATTGTATACCTCTGACCTTCTTATTGACGATGAAACACAGAAATTGCATCGGAATTAAATAAAAAAGGCACAATGCCGACTTAAGTACAAGAAAACTGACTCTTCTTATTGCTATGCTTTGAACCATTCCTGTGACACTAGTTATAGATTCCGATGCTTCACTTCAGGATTACTGTATCCCTCTGACATTCTTATTGACGATGAAACACAGAAATTTCATCGGAATTAAATACAAAAGGCACAATGCCGACTTAAGTACAAGAAAACTGACTGTTCTCACTGTCTATGTTTTGAACCATTCCTGTGTCACTAGTTATAGATTCCGATGCTTCACTTCTTGTTTACTGTGTTCCTCCGACCTTCTTATTGACGACGAAACTCAGAAATTGCATCAGAATTAAATAGAAAAGGCACAATGTCGACTTAAGAACAAGAAAATTGTCTCTTCTTACTAACTATGTTTTGAACCATTGCTGTGACACTAGTTATAGATTCCGATGCTTCACCTCAGGTTTACTGTATCCCTCTGACCTTCTTATTGACGATGAAACACAGAAATTGCATCGAAATTAAATACAAAAGGCACAATGCCGACTTAAGTACAAGGTAACTGGCTCTTCTTACTGGCTATGTTAGAACCATTCATGTGACAATAGTTATAGATTCCGATGCTTCACTTCAGGTTTACTGTATCCCTCTGATCTTCTTATTGACGTTGAAACACAGAAATTGCTTCGGAATTAAATACAAAAGGCACAATGCCGACTTAAGTACAAGAAAACAGACTCTTCTTACTCTCTACGTTTTGAACCATTTATGTGACACTAATTATAGATTACGATGCTTCACTTCAGGATTACTGTATCCCTCTGACCTTCTTATTGACGATGAAACACAGAAATTGCATCGGAATTAAATAAATAAGGCACAATGCCGATTTATGTACAAGAAAACTGACTCATCTTACTGTTTATGTTTGAACATTTCATGTGACACTAGTTATAGATTTCGATGCTTCATTTCAGGTTTACTGTATTACTCTGACCTTCTTATTGACGATGAAACACAGAAATTGCATCGGAATTAAATACAAAAGGCACAATGCCGACATAAGTACAAGAAAAATGACTCTTCTTACTGTCTTTGATTGAACCACTCCTGTGACACTAGTTATAGATTCCGATGCTTCACTTCAGGTTTAGTGTATCCCTCTGACCTTCTTATTGACGATGAAACACAGAAATTGTATCGGAATTAAATACAAAAGGCACAATGCCGACTTAAGTACAAGAAAACTGACTCTTCTTACTGTCTACGTTTTGAACCATTCATGTGTCACTAGGTATAGATTCCGATGCTTCACTTCAGGTTTACTGTATCCCTCTGACCTTCTTATTGACGATGAAACACAGAAATTGCATCGGAATTAAATACAAAAGGCAGAATGCCGACTTAAGTACAAGAAAACTGACTCTTCTTACTCTCTATGTTTTGAACCATTCATGTGACAATAATTATAGATTCCGATGCTTCACTTCAGGTTTACTGTATCCCTCTGACCTTCTTATTGACGATGAAACACAGAAATTGCATCGGAATTAAATACAAAAGGCACAATGCCGACTTATGTACAAGAAAACTGACTCTTCTTACTGTTTATCTTTGAACCATTCATGTGACACTAGTTATAGATTCCGATGCTTCACTTCAGTTGTACTGTATCCCTCTGACCTTCTTATTGACGATGAAACACAGAAATTGCATCGGAATTAAATAAAAAAGGCACAATGCCGACTTAAGTACAAGAAAACTGACTCTTCTTATTGCTATGCTTTGAACCATTCCTGTGACACTAGTTATAGATTCCGATGCTTCACTTCAGGATTACTGTATCCCTCTGACATTCTTATTGACGATGAAACACAGAAATTTCATCGGAATTAAATACAAAAGGCACAATGCCGACTTAAGTACAAGAAAACTGACTGTTCTCACTGTCTATGTTTTGAACCATTCCTGTGTCACTAGTTATAGATTCCGATGCTTCACTTCTTGTTTACTGTGTTCCTCCGACCTTCTTATTGACGACGAAACTCAGAAATTGCATCAGAATTAAATAGAAAAGGCACAATGTCGACTTAAGAACAAGAAAATTGTCTCTTCTTACTAACTATGTTTTGAACCATTGCTGTGACACTAGTTATAGATTCCGATGCTTCACCTCAGGTTTACTGTATCCCTCTGACCTTCTTATTGACGATGAAACACAGAAATTGCATCGAAATTAAATACAAAAGGCACAATGCCGACTTAAGTACAAGGTAACTGGCTCTTCTTACTGGCTATGTTAGAACCATTCATGTGACAATAGTTATAGATTCCGATGCTTCACTTCAGGTTTACTGTATCCCTCTGATCTTCTTATTGACGTTGAAACACAGAAATTGCTTCGGAATTAAATACAAAAGGCACAATGCCGACTTAAGTACAAGAAAACAGACTCTTCTTACTCTCTATGTTTTGAACCATTTATGTGACACTAATTATAGATTACGATGCTTCACTTCAGGATTACTGTATCCCTCTGACCTTCTTATTGACGATGAAACACAGAAATTGCATCGGAATTAAATAAATAAGGCACAATGCCGATTTATGTACAAGAAAACTGACTCATCTTACTGTTTATGTTTGAACATTTCATGTGACACTAGTTATAGATTTCGATGCTTCATTTCAGGTTTACTGTATTACTCTGACCTTCTTATTGACGATGAAACACAGAAATTGCATCGGAATTAAATACAAAAGGCACAATGCCGACATAAGTACAAGAAAAATGACTCTTCTTACTGTCTTTGATTGAACCTCTCCTGTGACACTAGTTATAGATTCCGATGCTTCACTTCAGGTTTAGTGTATCCCTCTGACCTTCTTATTGACGATGAAACACAGAAATTGTATCGGAATTAAATACAAAAGGCACAATGCCGACTTAAGTACAAGAAAACTGACTCTTCTTACTGTCTACGTTTTGAACCATTCATGTGTCACTAGGTATAGATTCCGATGCTTCACTTCAGGTTTACTGTATCCCTCTGACCTTCTTATTGACGATGAAACACAGAAATTGCATCGGAATTAAATACAAAAGGCAGAATGCCGACTTAAGTACAAGAAAACTGACTCTTCTTACTCTCTATGTTTTGAACCATTCATGTGACAATAATTATAGATTCCGATGCTTCACTTCAGGTTTACTGTATCCCTCTGACCTTCTTATTGACGATGAAACACAGAAATTGCATCGGAATTAAATACAAAAGGCACAATGCCGACTTATGTACAAGTAAACTGACTCTTCTTACTGTTTATCTTTGAACCATTCATGTGACACTAGTTATAGATTCCGATGCTTCACTTCAGTTGTACTGTATCCCTCTGACCTTCTTATTGACGATGAAACACAGAAATTGCATCGGAATTAAGTAGAAAAGGCACAATGCCGACTTAAGTACAAGAAAACTGACTCTTCTTACTGTCTATGTTTTGAACCATTCCTGTGACACTAGTTATATATTCCGATGCTTCACTTCAGGTTTACTGTATCCCTCTGACCTTGTTATTGACGATGAAACACAGATATTGCATCGGAATTAAATACAAATGGCGCAATGACGACTTAAGTACAAGAAAACTGACTCTTCTTACTGTCTATGCTTTGAACCATTCCTGTGACATTAGTTATAGATTCCGATGCTTCACTTCATTTTTACTGTATCCCTCTGACCTTCTTATTGACGATGAAACACAGAAATTGCATCGGAATTAAATAGAAAAGTCACAATGCCGACTTAAGTACAAGAAAACTGACTCTTCTTATTGCTATGCTTTGAACCATTCCTGTGACACTAGTTATAGATTCTGATGCTTCACTTCAGGTTTACTGTATCCCTCTGACCTTCTTATTGACGATGAAACACAGAAATTTCATCGGAATTAAATACAAAAGGCACAATGCCGACTTAAGTACAAGAAATCTGACTCTTCTCACTGTCTATGTTTTGAACCATTCCTGTGACACTAGTTATAGATTCCAATGCTTCACTTCAGGTTTACTGTATAACTCCGACCTTCTTATTGACGATGAATCACAGAAATTGCATCGGAATTAAATAGAAAAGGCACAATGCCGACTTAAGTACAAGAAAACTGACTCTTCTTACTAACTATGTTTTGAACCATTCCTGTGACACTAGTTATAGATTCCGATGCTTCACCTCAGGTTTACTGTATCCCTCTGACCATCTTATTGACGATGAAACACAGAAATGGCAACGGAATTAAATTCAAATGGCACAATGCCGACTTCACTACAAGAAAACTGACTCTTCTTAGTGTCTATGTTTGAACCATTCATGTGACAATAGTTATAGATTCCGATGCTTCACTTCAGGTTTACTGTATCCCTCTGACCTTCTTATTGACGTTGAAACACAGAAATTGCATCGGAATTAAATACAAAGGCACAATGCCGACTTAAGTACAAGAAAACTGACTCTTCTTACTCTCTATGTTTTGAACCATTCATGTGACACTAATTATAGATTCCGATGCTTCACTTCAGGTTTACTGTATCCCTCTGACCTTCTTATTGACGATGAAACACAGAAATTGCATCGTAATTAAATACATTAGGCACAATGCCGTCTGAAGTACAAGAAAACTGACTCTTCTTACTCTCTATCTTTTGAACCATTCATGTGACACTAATTATAGATTCCGATGCTTCACTTCAGGTTTACTGTATCCCTCTGACCGTCTTATTGACGATGAAACACAGAAATTGCCTCGGAATTAAATACAAAAGGCACAATGCCGACTTATGTACAAGAAAACTGACTCTTCTTACTGTTTATGTTTGAACATTTCATGTGACACTAGTTATAGATTTCGATGCTTCACTTCAGGTTTACTGTATCCCTCTGACCTTCTTATTGAGGATGAAACAGAAATTGCATCGGAATTAAATACAAAAGGCACAATGCCGACTTAAGTACAAGAAAACTGACTCTTCTTACAGTCTATGTTTTGAACCATTCCTGTGACACTAGTTATAGATTCCGATGATCACTTCGGGTTTACTGTATCCCTCTGACCTTCTTATTGACGATGAAACACAGAAATTGCATCGGAATTAAATACAAAAGGCACAATGCCGACTTAAGTACAAGAAAACTGACTCTTCTTACTGTCTTTGATTGAACCATTCCTGTGACACTAGTTATAGATTCCGATGCTTCACTTCAGATTTACTGTATCCATCAGACCTTCTTATTGACGATGAAACACAGAAATTTCATCGGAATTAAATACAAAAGGCACAATGCCGACTTAAGTACAAGAAAACTGACTGTTCTCACTGTCTATGTTTTGAACCATTCCTGTGACACTAGTTATAGATTCCGATGCTTCACTTCAGGTTTACTGTGTTCCTCCGACCTTCTTATTGACGACGAAACACAGAAATTGCATCAGAATTAAATAGAAAAGGCACAATGTCGACTTAAGTACAAGAAAATTGTCTCTTCTTACTAACTATGTTTTGAACCATTGCTGTGACACTAGTTATAGATTCCGATGCTTCACCTCAGGTTTACTGTATCCCTCTGACCTTCTTATTGACGATGAAACACAGAAATTGCATCGAAATTAAATACAAAAGGCACAATGCCGACTTAAGTACAAGGTAACTGGCTCTTCTTACTGGCTATGTTAGAACCATTCATGTGACAATAGTTATAGATTCCGATGCTTCACTTCAGGTTTACTGTATCCCTCTGATCTTCTTATTGACGTTGAAACACAGAAATTGCATCGGAATTAAATACAAAAGGCACAATGCCGACTTAAGTACAAGAAAACAGACTCTTCTTACTCTCTATGTTTTGAACCATTTATGTGACACTAATTATAGATTACGATGCTTCACTTCAGGATTACTGTATCCCTCTGACCTTCTTATTGACGATGAAACACAGAAATTGCATCGGAATTAAATAAATAAGGCACAATGCCGATTTATGTACAAGAAAACTGACTCTTCTTACTGTTTATGTTTGAACATTTCATGTGACACTAGTTATAGATATCGATGCTTCATTTCAGGTTTACTGGATCCCTCTGACCTTCTTATTGACGATGAAACACAGAAATTGCATCGGAATTAAATACAAAAGGCACAATGCCGACTTAAGTACAAGAAAACTGACTCTTCTTACTGTCTATGTTTTGAACCATTCATGTGACACTAGTTATAGATTCCGATGCTTCACTTCAGGTTTACTGTATTCCTCTGACCTTCTTATTGACGATGAAACACAGAAGTTGCATCGGAATTAAATACAAAAGGCAGAATGCCGACTTAAGTACAAGAAAACTGACTCTTCTTACTCTCTATGTTTTGAACCATTCATGTGACAATAATTATAGATTCCGATGCTTCACTTTAGGTTTACTGTATCCCTCTGACCTTCTTATTGACGATGAAACACAGAAATTGCATCGGAATTAAATACAAAAGGCACAATGCCGACTTATGTACAAGAAAACTGACTCTTCTTACTGTTTATCTTTGAACCATTCATGTGACACTAGTTATAGATTCCGATGCTTCACTTCAGTTGTACTGTATCCCTCTGACCTTCTTATTGACGATGAAACACAGAAATTGCATCGGAATTAAATAGAAAAGGCACAATGCCGACTTAAGTACAAGAAAACTGACTCTTCTTACTGTCTATGTTTTGAACCATTCCTGTGACACTAGTTATAGATTCCGATGCTTCACTTCAGGTTTACTGTATCCCTCTGACCTTCTTATTGACGATGAAACACAGATATTGCATCGGAATTAAATACAAATGGCGCAATGACGACTTAAGTACAAGAAAACTGACTCTTCTTACTGTCTATGTTATGAACCATTCCTGTGACACTAGTTATAGATTCCGATGCTTCACTTCAGGTTTACTGTATCCATCAGACCTTCTTTTGACGATGAAACACAGAAATAGCATCTGAAATAAATACAAAAAGCACAATGCCGACTTATGTACAAGAAAACTGACTCTTCTAACTGTCTATGTTTGAACCATTCATGTGACACTAGTTAGAGATTCCGATGCTTCACTTCAGGTTTACTGTATCCCTCTGACCTTCTTATTGACGATGAAACACAGAAATTGCATCGGAATTAAATACAAAAGGCACAATGCCGACTTAAGTACAAGAAAACTGACTCTTCTTACTGTCTATGCTTTGAACCATTCCTGTGACATTAGTTATAGATTCCGATGCTTCACTTCATTTTTACTGTATCCCTCTGACCTTCTTATTGACGATGAAACACAGAAATTGCATCGGAATTAAATAGAAAAGTCACAATGCCGACTTAAGTACAAGAAAACGGACTCTTCTTATTGCTATGCTTTGAACCATTCCTGTGACACTAGTTATAGATTCTGATGCTTCACTTCAGGTTTACTGTATCCCTCTGACCTTCTTATTGACGATGAAACACAGAAATTTCATCGGAATTAAATACAAAAGGCACAATGCCGACTTAAGTACAAGAAATCTGACTCTTCTCACTGTCTATGTTTTGAACCATTCCTGTGACACTAGTTATAGATTCCAATGCTTCACTTCAGGTTTACTGTATAACTCCGACCTTCTTATTGACGATGAATCACAGAAATTGCATCGGAATTAAATAGAAAAGGCACAATGCCGACTTAAGTACAAGAAAACTCACTCTTCTTACTAACTATGATTTGAACCATTCCTGTGACACTAGTTATAGATTCCGATGCTTCACCTCAGGTTTACTGTATCCCTCTGACCATCTTATTGACGATGAAACACAGAAATGGCAACGGAATTAAATTCAAATGGCACAATGCCGACTTAAGTACAAGAAAACTGACTCTTCTTAGTGTCTATGTTTGAACCATTCATGTGACAATAGTTATAGATTCCGATGCTTCACTTCAGGTTTACTGTATCACTCTGACCTTCTTAATGACGTTGAAACACAGAAATTGCATCGGAATTAAATACAAAGGCACAATGCCGACTTAAGTACAAGAAAACTGACTCTTCTTACTGTCTATGTATTGAACCATTCATGTGACACTCGTTAGAGATTCCGATGCTTCACTTCAGGTTTGCTGTATCCCTCTGACCTTTTTATTGACGATGAAACACAGAAATTGCATCGGAATTAAATACAAAAGGCACAATGCCGACTTAAGTACAAGAAAACTGACTCTTCTTACTCTCTATGTTTTGAACCATTCATGTGACACTAATTATAGATTCCGATGCTTCACTTCAGGTTTACTGTATCCCTCTGACCTTCTTATTGACGATGAAACACAGAAATTGCATCGTAATTAAATACATTAGGCACAATGCCGTCTTAAGTACAAGAAAACTGACTCTTCTTACTCTCTATGTTTTGAACCATTCATGTGACACTAATTATAGATTCCGATGCTTCACTTCAGGTTTACTGTATCCCTCTGACCGTCTTATTGACGATGAAACACAGAAATTGCCTCGGAATTAAATACAAAAGGCACAATGCCGACTTATGTACAAGAAAAGTGACTCTTCTTACTGTTTATGTTTGAACATTTCATGTGACACTTGTTATAGATTTCGATGCTTCACTTCAGGTTTACTGTATCCCTCAGACCTTCTTATTGAGGATGAAACATAGAAATTGCATCGGAATTAAATACAAAAGGCACAATGCCGACTTAAGTACAAGAAAACAGACTCTTCTTACAGTCTATGTTTTGAACCATTCCTGTGACACTAGTTATAGATTCCGATGCTCACTTCGGGTTTACTGTATCCCTCTGACCTTCTTATTGACGATGAAACACAGAAATTGCATCGGAATTAAATACAAAAGGCACAATGGCGACTTAAGTACAAGAAAACTGACTGTTCTTGCTCTCTATGTTTTGAACCATTCATGTGACACTAATTATAGATTCCGATGCTTCACTTCGGGTTTACTATATCCCTCTGACCTTCTTATTGCCGATGAAACACAGAAATTGCATCGAAATTAAATACAAAAGCCACAATGCCGACTTATGTACAAGAAAACTGACTCTTCTTACTGTTTATAATTGAACCATTCATGTGACACTTGTTATAGATTCCGATGCTTCACTTCAGTTTTACTGTATCCCTCTGACCTTCCTATTGACGATGAAACACAGAAATTGCATCGGAATTAAATAGAAAAGGCACAATGCCGACTTAAGTACAAGAAAACTGACTCTTCTTACTGTCTATGTTTTGAACCATTCCTGTGACACTAGTTATAGATTCCGATGCTTCACTTCAGGTTTACTGTATCCCTCTGACCTTCTTATTGACGATGAAACACAGAAATTGCATCGGAATTAAATACTAAAGGCACAATGCCGACTTACGTACAAGAAAACGGACTCTTCTTACTGTCTATGATTTGAACCATTCCTGTGACACTAGTTATAGATTCCGATGCTTCACTTCAGGTTTACTGTATCCCTCTGACCTTCTTATTGACAATGAAACATAGAAATTGCATCGGAATTAAATACAAAAGGCACAATGCCGACTTATGTACAAGAAAACTGACTCTTCTTACTGTTTATCTTTGAACCATTCATGTGACACTAGTTATAGATTCCGATGCTTCACTTCAGTTGTACTGTATCCCTCTGACCTTCTTATTGACGATGAAACACAGAAATTGCATCGGAATTAAATAGAAAAGGGACAATGCCTAATTAAGTACAAGAAAACTGACTCTTCTTACTGTCTATGTTTTGAACCATTCCTGTGACACTAGTTATAGATTCCGATGCTTCACTTCAGGTTTACTGTATCCCTCTGACCTTCTTATTGACGATGAAACACAGATATTGCATCGGAATTAAATACAAATGGCGCAATGACGACTTAAGTACAAGAAAATGACTCTTCTTACTGTCTATGTTATGAACCATTCCTGTGACACTAGTTATAGGTTCCGATGCTTCACTTCAGGTTTACTGTATCCCTCTGACCTTCTTATTGACGATGAAACACAGATATTGCATCGGAATCAAATACAAAAGGCACAATGCCGACTTATGTACAAGAAAACTGACTCTTCTTACTGTTTATGTTTGAACATTTCATGTGACACTAGTTATAGATTTCGATGCTTCACTTCTGGTTTACTGTATCCCTCTGACCTTCTTATTGAGGATGAAACCCAGAAATTGCATCGGAATTAAATACAAAAGGCACAATGCCGACTTAAGTACAAGAAAACTGACTCTTCTTACAGTCTACGTTTTGATCCATTCCTGTGACACTAGTTATAGATTCCGATGCCTCACTTCGGGTTTACTGTATCCCACTGACCTTCTCATTGACGATGAAACACAGAAATTGCATCGGAATTAATTACAAAAGGCACAATGCCGACTTAAGTACAAGAAAACTGACTCTTCTTGCTCTCTATGTTTTGAGCCACTCATGTGACACTAATTATAGATTCCGATGCTTCACTTCAGGTTTACTATATCCCTCCGACCTTCTTATTGACGATGAAACACAGAAATTGCATCGGAATTAAATACAAAAGCCACAATGCCCACTTATGTACAAGAAAACTGACTCTTCTTACTGTTTATAATTGAACCATTCATGTGACACTTGTTATAGATTCCGATGCTTCACTTCAGTTTTACTGTATCCCTCTGACCTTCTTAATGACGATGAAACACAGAAATTGCATCGGAATTAAATAGAAAAGGCACAATGCCGACTTAAGTACAAGAAAACTGACTCTTCTTACTGTGTATGTTTTGAACCATTCCTGTGACACTAGTTATAGATTCCGATGCTTCACTTCAGGTTTACTGTATCCCTCTGACCTTCTTATTGACGATGAAACACAGAAATTGCATCGGATTTAAATACTAAAGGCACAATGCCGACTTAAGTACAAGAAAACTCACTCTTCTTACTGTCTATGTTTTGAACCATTCATGTGACACTAGTTATAGATTCCGATGCTTCACTTCAGGTTTACTGTATCCCTCTGACCTTTTTATTGACGATGAAACAGAGAAATTGCATCGGAATTAAATACAAAAGGCACAATGCCGACTTAAGTACAAGAAAACTGACTCTTCTTACTGTCTATGCTTTGAACCATTCCTGTGACACTAGTTATAGATTCCGATGCTTCACTTCGGGTTTACTGTATCCCTCTGACCTTCTTATTGACGATGAAACACAGAAATTGCATCGGAATTAAATACAAAAGGCACAATGCCGACTTAAGTACAAGAAAACTGACTCTTCTTGCTCTCTATGTTTTGAACCATTCATGTGACACTAAAAATAGATTCCGATGCTTCACTTCAGGTTTACTATATCCCTCTGACCTTCTTATTGACGATGAAACACAGAAATTGCATCGGAATTAAATACAAATGGCACAATGCCGACTTATGTACAAGAAAACTGACTCTTCTTACTGTTTATAATTGAACCATTCATGTGACACTTGTTATAGATTCTGATGCTTCACTTCAGTTTTACTGTATCCCTCTGACCTTCTTATTGACGATGAAATACAGAAATTGCATCGGAATTAAATAGAAAAGGCACAATGCCGACTTAAGTACAAGAAAACTGACTCTTCTTACTGTGTATGTTTTGAACCATTCCTGTGACACTAGTTATAGATTCCGATGCTTCACTTCAAGTTTACTGTATCCCTCTGACCTTCTTATTGACGATGAAACACAGATATTGCATCGGAATTAGATACAAATCGCGCAATGACGACTTAAGTACAAGAAAACTGACTCTTCTTACTGTCTATGTTTTGAACCATTCCTGTGACACTAGTTATAGATTCCCATGCTTCACTTCAGATTTACTGTATCCATTAGACCTTCTTATTGACGATGAAACACAGAAATAGCATCGGAATTAAATACATAAAGCACAATGCCGACTTATGTACAAGAAAACTGACTCTTCTTACTGTCTATGTTTGAACCATCCATGTGACACTAGTTATAGATTCCGATGCTTCACTTCAGGTTTACTGTATCCCTCTGACCTTCTTATTGACGATGAAACACAGAAATTGCATCGGAATTAAATTCAAAAGGCACAATGCCGGCTTAAGTACAAGAAAACCGACTCTACTTACTGTCTATGTTTGAACCATTCATGTGACACTAGTTATAGATTCCGATGCTTCACTTCAGGTTTACTGTATCCCTCTGACCTTCTTATTGACGATGAAACACAGAAATTGCATCGGAGATATATGCAAAAGGCACAATGGCGACTTAAGTACAAGAAAACTGACTCTTCTTACTGTTTATGCTTTGAACCATTCCTGTGACACTAGATATAGATTCCGATGCTTCACTTCATTTTTACTCTATCCCTCTGAACTTCTTATTGACGATGAAACACAAAAAATTGCATCGGAATTAAATAGAAAAGTCACAATGCCGACTTAAGTACAAGAAAAGTGACTCTTCTTATTGCTATGTTTTGAACCATTCCTGTGACATTAGTTATAGATTCCGATGCTTCACTTCAGGTCTACTGTATCCCTCTGACATTCTTATTGACGATGAAACACAGAAAATTCATCGGAATTAAATACAAAAGGCACAATGCCGACTTAAGTACAAGAAAACTGACTCTTCTCACTGTCTATGTTTTGAACCATTCCTGTGACACTAGTTATAGATTGCGATGCTTCACTTCAGGTTTACTGTATCCCTCTGACATTCTTATTGACGATGAAACACAGAAATTGCATCGGAATTAAATAGAAAAGCACAATGCCGACTTAAGTACAAGAAAACTGACTCTTCTTACTGTCTATGTTTTGAACCATTCATGTGACACTAGTTAGAGATTCCGATGCTTCACTTCAGGTTTACTGTATCCCTCTGACCTTTTTATTGACGATGAAACACAGAAATTGCATCGGAATTAAATAGAAAAGGCACAATGCCGACTTAAGTACAAGAAAACTGACTCTTCTTACTCTCTATGTTTTGAACCATTCATGTGACACTAATTATAGATTCCGATGCTTCACTTCAGGTTTACTGTATCCCTCTGACCTTCTTATTGATGATGAAACACAGAAATGGTAACGGAATTAAATTCAAAAGGCACAATGACGACTTAAGTACAAGAAAACTAACTCCTCATACTGTCTATGTTTTGAACCATTCCTGTGACACTAGTTATAGATTCCGATGCATCACTTCAGGTTTACTGTATCCCTCTGACCTTCTTATTGACGATGAAACACAGAAATTGCATCGGAATTAAATACAAAAGGCACAATGCCGACTCAAGTACAAGGTACCTGGCTCTTCTTACTGTCTATGTTATAAAGATTCATGTGACAATAGTTATAGATTCCGATGCTTCACTTCAGGTTTACTGTATCCCTCTGACCTTCTTATTGACGTTGAAACACAGAAATTGCATCGGAATTAAATACAAAGGCACAATGCCGACTTAAGTACAAGAAAACTGACTCTTCTTACTGTCTATGTTTTGAACCATTCATGTGACACTAGTTAGAGATTCCGATGCTTCACTTCAGGTTTACTGTATCCCTCTGACCTTTTTATTGACGATGAAACACAGAAATTGCATCGGAATTAAATAGAAAAGGCACAATGCCGACTTAAGTACAAGAAAACTGACTCTTCTTACTCTCTATGTTTTGAACCATTCATGTGACACTAATTATAGATTCCGATGCTTCACTTCAGGTTTACTGTATCCCTCTGACCTTCTTATTGATGATGAAACACAGAAATTGCATCGTAATTAAATACATTAGGCACAATGCCGTCTTAAGTACAAGAAAACTGACTCTTCTTACTCTCTATGTTTTGAACCATTCATGTGACACTAATTATAGATTCCGATGCTTCACTTCAGGTTTACTGTATTCCTCTGACCTTCTTATTGACGATGAAACACAGAAATTGCCTCGGAATTAAATACAAAAGGCACAATGCCGACTTATGTACAAGAAGACTGACTCTTCTTACTGTTTATGTTTGAACATTTCATGTGACACTAGTTATAGATTTCGATGCTTCACTTCAGGTTTACTGTATCCCTCTGACCTTCTTATTGAGGATGAAACATAGAAATTGCATCGGAATTAAATACAAAAGGCACAATGCCGACTTAAGTACAAGAAAACTGACTCTTCTCACTGTCTATGTTTTGAACCATTCCTGTGACACTAGTTATACATTCCGATGCTTCACTTCAGGTTTACTGTATCCCTCCGACCTTCTTATTGACGATGAAACACAGAAATTGCATCGGAATTAAATAGAAAAGGCACAATGCCGACTTAAGTACAAGAAAACTGACTCTTCTTACTAACTATGTTTTGAACCATTCCTGTGACACTAGTTATAGATTCCGATGCATCACCTCATGTTTACTGTATCCCTCTGACCTTCTCATTGACGATGAAACTCAGAAATGGCAACGGAATTAAATTCAAAAGGCGCAATGCCGACTTTAGTAGCAGAAAACTGACTCTTCATACTGTCTATGTTTTGAACCATTCGTGTGACACTAGTTATAGATTCCGATGCATCACTTCAAGTTTACTGTATCCCTCTGACCTTCTTATTGACGATGAAACACAGAAATTGCATCGGAATTAAATACAAACGGCACAATGCCGACTCAAGTACAAGGTAACTGGCTCTTCTTACTGTCTATGTTTGAACGATTCATGTGACAATAGTTATAGATTCCGATGCTTCACTTCAGGTTTACTGTATCCCTCTGACCTTCTTATTCACGTTGAAACACAGAAATTGCATCGGAAATAAATACAAAAGGCACAATGCCGACTTATGTACAAGAAAACTGACTCTTCTTACTGTTTATGTTTGAACATTTCATGTGACACTTGCTATAGATTCCGATGCTTCACTTCAGGTTTACTGTATCCCTCTGACCTTCTTATTGAGGATGAAACTCAGAAATTGCATCGGAATTAAATACAAAAGGCACAATGCCGACTTAAGTACAAGAAAACTGACTCTTCTTACTGTATTTGATTGAACCATTCCTGTGGCACTAGTTATAGATTCCGATGCTTCACTTCAGGTTAACTGTATCCCTCTGACCTTCTTATTGACGATGAAACACAGAAATTGCATCGGAATTAAATACAAAAGGCACAATGCCGACTTAAGTACAAGAAAACTGACTCTTCTTGCTCTCTATGTTTTGAACCATTCATGTGACACTAATTATAGATCCCGATGCTTCACTTCAGGTTTACTATATCCCTCCGACCTTCTTATTGACGATGAAACACAGAAATTGCATCGGAATTAAATACAAAAGCCACAATGCTGACTTATGTACAAGAAAACTGACTCTTCTTACTGTTTATAATTGAACCATTCATGTGACCCTTGTTATAGATTCCGATGCTTCACTTCAGTTTTACTGTATCCCTCTGACCTTCTTATTGACGATGAAACACAGAAATTGCATCGGAATTAAATAGAAAAGGCACAATGCCGACTTAAGTACACGAAAACTGACTCTTCTTACTGTGTATGTTTTGAACCATTCCTGTGACACTAGTTATAGATTCCGATGCTTCACTTCAGGTTTACTGTATCCCTCTGACCTTCTTATTGCCGATGAAACACAGAAATTGCATCGGATTTAAATACTAAAGGCACAATGCCGACTTAAGTACAAGAAAACTGACTCTTCTTACTGTCTGTGTTTTGAACCATTCATGTGACACTAGTTATAGATTCCGATGCTTCACTTCAAGTTTACTGTATCCCTCTGACCTTTTTATTGACGATGAAACAGAGAAATTGCATCGGAATTAAATACAAAAGGCACAATGCCGACTTAAGTACAAGAAAACTGACTCTTCTTACTGTCTATGCTTTGAACCATTCCTGTGACACTAGTTATAGATTCCGATGCTTCACTTCGGGTTTACTGTATCCCTCTGACCTTCTTATTGACGATGAAACACAGAAATTGCATCGGAATTAAATACAAAAGGCACAATGCCGACTTAAGTACAAGAAAACTGACTCTTCTTGCTCTCTATGTTTTGAACCATTCATGTGACACTAATTACAGATTCCGATGCTTCACTTCAGGTTTACTATATCCCTCTGACCTTCTTATTGACGATGAAACACAGAAATTGCATCGGAATTAAATACAAAAGGCACAATGCCGACTTATGTACAACAAAACTGACTCTTCTTACTGTTTATAATTGAACCATTCATGTGACACTTGTTATAGATTCCGATGCTTCACTTCAGTTTTACTGTATCCCTCTGACCTTCTTATTGACGATGAAATACAGAAATTGCATCGGAATGAAATAGAAAAGGCACAATGCCGACTTAAGTACAAGAAAACTGACTCTTCTTACTGTGTATGTTTTGAACCATTCCTGTGACACTAGTTATAGATTCCGATGCTTCACTTCAAGTTTACTGTATCCCTCTGACCTTCTTATTGACGATGAAACGCAGATATTGCATCGGAATTAAATACAAATGGCGCAATGACGACTTAAGTACAAGAAAACTGACTCTTCTTACTGTCTATGTTTTGAACCATTCCTGTGACACTAGTTATAGATTCCCATGCTTCACTTCAGGTTTACTGTATCCCTCTGACCTTCTTATTGACGATGAAACACAGAAATAGCATCGGAATTAAATACAAAAAGGACAATGCCGACTTATGTACAAGAAAACTGACTCTTCTTACTGTCTATGTTTGAACCATCCATGTGACACTAGTTATAGATTCCGATGCTTCACTTCAGGTTTACTGTATCCCTCTGACGTTCTTATTGACGATGAAACACAGAAATTGCATCGGAATTAAATACAAAAGGCACAATGCCGACTTAAGTACAAGAAAACCGACTCTTCTTACTGTCTATGTTTGAACCATTCATGTGACACTAGTTATAGATTCCGATGCATCACTTCAGGTTTACTGTATCCCTCTGACCTTCTTATTGACGATGAAACACAGAAATTGCATCGGAGATATATGCAAAAGGCACAATGGCGACTTAAGTACAAGAAAACTGACTCTTCTTACTGTCTATGCTTTGAACCATTCCTGTGACACTAGTTATAGATTCCGATGCTTCACTTCATTTTTCTCTATCCCTCTGAACTTCTTATTGACGATGAACCACAAAAAATTGCATCGGAATTAAATAGAAAAGTCACAATGCCGACTTAAGTACTAGAAAAGTGACTCTTCTTATTGCTATGCTTTGAACCATTCCTGTGACATTAGTTATAGATTCCGATGCTTCACTTCAGGTCTACTGTATCCCTCTGACATTCTTATTGACGATGAAACACAGAAATTTCATCGGAATTAAATACAAAAGGCACAATGCCGACTTAAGTACAAGAAAACTGACTCTTCTCACTGTCTATGTTTTGAACCACTCCTGTGACACTAGTTATAGATTCCGATGCTTCACTTCAGGTTTACTGTTTCCCTCCGACATTCTTATTGACGATGAAACACAGAAATTGCATCGGAATTAAATAGAAAAAGCACAATGCCGACTTAAGTACAAGAAAACTAACTCCTCATACTGTCTATGTTTTGAACCATTCCTGTGAAACTAGTTATAGATTCCGATGCATCACTTCAGGTTTACTGTATCCCTCTGACCTTCTTATTGACGATGAAACACAGAAATTGCATCGGAATTAAATACAAAAGGCACAATGCCGACTCAAGTACAAAGTACCTGGCTCTTCTTACTGTCTATGTTTGAACGATTCACGTGACAATAGTTATAGATTCCGATGCTTCACTTCAGGTTTACTGTATCCCTCTGACCTTCTTATTGACGTTGAAACACAGAAATTGCATCGGAATTAAATATAAAGGCACAATGCCGACTTAAGTACAAGAAAACTGACTCTTCTTACTGTCTATGTTTTGAACCAGTCATGTGACACTAGTTAGAGATTCCGATGCTTCACTTCAGGTTTTCTGTATCCCTCTGACCTTTTTATTGACGACGAAACACAGAAATTGCATCGCAATTAAATACAAAAGGCACAATGCCGACTTAAGTACAAGAAAACTGACTCTTCTTGCTCTCTATGTTTTGAACCATTCATGTGACACTAATTATAGATCCCGATACTTCACTTCAGGTTTACTATATCCCTCCGACCTTCTTATTGACGATGGAACACAGAAATTGCATCGGAATTAAATACAAAAGCCACAATGCCGACTTATGTACAAGAAAACTGACTCTTCTTACTGTTTATAATTGAACCATTCATGTGACCCTTGTTATAGATTCCGATGCTTCACTTCAGTTTTACTGTATCCCTCTGACCTTCTTATTGACGATGAAACACAGAAATTGCATCGGAATTAAATAGAAAAGGCACAATGCCGACTTAAGTACACGAAAACTGACTCTTCTTACTGTGTATGTTTGAACCATTCCTGTGACACTAGTTATAGATTCCGATGCTTCACTTCAGGTTTACTGTATCCCTCTGACCTTCTTATTGACGATGAAACACAGAAATTGCATCGGATTTAAATACTAAAGGAACAATGCCGACTTAAGTACAAGAAAACTGACTCTTCTTACTGTCTGTGTTTTGAACCATTCATGTGACACTAGTTATAGATTCCTATGCTTCACTTCAAGTTTACTGTATCCCTCTGACCTTTTTATTGACGATGAAACAGAGAAATTGCATCGGAATTAAATACAAAAGGCACAATGCCGACTTAAGTACAAGAAAACTGACTCTTCTTACTGTCTATGCTTTGAACCATTCCTGTGACACTAGTTATAGATTCCGATGCTTCACTTCGGGTTTACTGTATCCCTCTGACCTTCTTATTGACGATGAAACACAGAAATTGCATCGGAATTAAATACAAAAGGCACAATGCCGACTTAAGTACAAGAAAACTGACTCTTCTTGCTCTCTATGTTTTGAACCATTCATGTGACACTAATTACAGATTCCGATGCTTCACTTCAGGTTTACTATATCCCTCTGACCTTCTTATTGACGATGAAACACAGAAATTGCATCGGAATTAAATACAAAAGGCACAATGCCGACTTATGTACAACAAAACTGACTCTTCTTACTGTTTATAATTGAACCATTCATGTGACACTTGTTATAGATTCCGATGGTTCACTTCAGTTTTACTGTATCCCTCTGACCTTCTTATTGACGATGAAATACAGAAATTGCATCGGAATGAAATAGAAAAGGCACAATGCCGACTTAAGTACAAGAAAACTGACTCTTCTTACTGTGTATGTTTTGAACCATTCCTGTGACACTAGTTATAGATTCCGATGCTTCACTTCAAGTTTACTGTATCCCTCTGACCTTCTTATTGACGATGAAACACAGATATTGCATCGGAATTAAATACAAATGGCGCAATGACAACTTAAGTACAAGAAAACTGACTCTTCTTACTGTCTATGTTTTGAACCATTCCTGTGACACTAGTTATAGATTCCCATGCTTCACTTCAGGTTTACTGTATCCCTCTGACCTTCTTATTGACGATGAAACACAGAAATAGCATCGGAATTAAATACAAAAAGGACAATGCCGACTTATGTACAAGAAAATTGACTCTTCTTACTGTCTATGTTTGAACCATCCATGTGACACTAGTTATAGATTCCGATGCTTCACTTCAGGTTTACTGTATCCCTCTGACGTTCTTATTGACGATGAAACACAGAAATTGCATCGGAATTAAATACAAAAGGCACAATGCCGACTTAAGTACAAGAAAACCGACTCTTCTTACTGTCTATGTTTGAACCATTCATGTGACACTAGTTATAGATTCCGATGCATCACTTCAGGTTTACTGTATCCCTCTGACCTTCTTATTGACGATGAAACACAGAAATTGCATCGGAGATATATGCAAAAGGCACAATGGCGACTTAAGTACAAGAAAACTGACTCTTCTTACTGTCTATGCTTTGAACCATTCCTGTGACACTAGTTATAGATTCCGATGCTTCACTTCACTTTTACTCTATCCCTCTGAACTTCTTATTGACGATGAACCACAAAAAATTGCATCGGAATTAAATAGAAAAGTCACAATGCCGACTTAAGTACTAGAAAAGTGACTCTTCTTATTGCTATGCTTTGAACCATTCCTGTGACATTAGTTATAGATTCCGATGCTTCACTTCTGGTCTACTGTATCCCTCTGACATTCTTATTGACGATGAAACACAGAAATTTCATCGGAATTAAATACAAAAGGCACAATGCCGACTTAAGTACAAGAAAACTGACTCTTCTCACTGTCTATGTTTTGAACCATTCCTGTGACACTAGTTATAGATTCCGATGCTTCACTTCAGGTTTACTGTTTCCCTCCGACATTCTTATTGACGATGAAACACAGAAATTGCATCGGAATTAAATAGAAAAAGCACAATGCCGACTTAAGTACAAGAAAACTGACTCTTCTTACTAACTATGTTTTGAACCAGTCCTGTGACACTAGTTATAGATTCCGATGCTTCACCTCAGGTTTACTGTATCCCTCTGACCTTCTTATTGATGATGAAACACAGAAATGGCAACGGAATTAAATTCAAAAGGCACAATGACGACTTAAGTAATAGAAAACTAACTCCTCATACTGTCTATGTTTTGAACCATTCCTGTGAAACTAGTTATAGATTCCGATGCATCTCTTCAGGTTTACTGTATCCCTCTGACCTTCTTATTGACGATGAAACACAGAAATTGCATCGGAATTAAATACAAAAGGCACAATGCCGACTCAAGTACAAGGTAACTGGCTCTTCTTACTGTCTATGTTTGAACGACTCACGTGACAATAGTTATAGATTCCGATGCTTCACTTCAGGTTTACTGTATCCCTCTGACCTTCTTATTGACGTTGAAACACAGAAATTGCATCGGAATTAAATATAAAGGCACAATGCCGACTTAAGTACAAGAAAACTGACTCTTCTTACTGTCTATGTTTTGAACCAGTCATGTGACACTAGTTAGAGATTCCGATGCTTCACTTCAGGTTTTCTGTATCCCTCTGACCTTTTTATTGACGACGAAACACAGAAATTGCATCGGAATTAAATACAAAAGGCACAATGCCGACTTAAGTACAAGAAAACTGACTCTTCTTACTCTCTATGTTTTGAACCATTCTTGTGACACTAATTATAGATTCCGATGCTTCACTTCAGGTTTACTGTATCCCTCTGACCTTCTGATTGACAATGAAACACAGAAATTGCATCGTAATTAAATACATTAGGCACAATGCCGACTTAAGTACAAGAAAACTGACTCTTCTTACTCTCTATGTTTTGAACCATTCATGTGACACTAATTATAGATTCCGATTCTTCACTTCAGGTTTACTGTATCCCTCTGACCTTCTTATTGACGATGAAACACAGAAATTGCCTCGGAATTAAATACAAAAGGCACAATGCCGACTTATGTACAAGAAAACTGACTCTTCTTACTGTTTAAGTTTGAACATTTCATGTGACATTAGTTATAGATTCCGATGCTTCACTTCACGTTTACTGTATCCCTCTGACCTTCTTATTGAGGATGAAACACAGAAATTGCATCGGAATTAAATACAAAAGGCAAAATGCCGACTTAAGTACAAAAAACTGACTCTTCTTACTGCATTTGATTGAACCATTCCTGTGGCACTAGTTATAGATTCCGATGCTTCACTTCAGGTTAACTGTATCCCTCTGACCTTCTTATTGACGATGAAACACAGAAATTGCATCGGAATTAAATACAAAAGCCACAATGCCGACTTAAGTACAAGAAAACTGACTCTTCTTACTGTCTATGTTTTGAACCATTCATGTGACACTAGTTATAGATTCCGATGCTTCACTTCAGTTTTACTGTATCCCTCTGACCTTTTTATTGACGATGAAACACAGAAGTTGCATCGGAATTAAATACAAAAGGCACAATGCCGACTTAAGTACAAGAAAAGTGGCTCTTCTTACTGTCTATGTTTTGAACCATTCCTGTGACACTAGGTATAGATTCCGATGCTTCACTTCAGGTTTACTGTATCCCTCTGACCTCCTTATTGACGATGAAACACAGAAATTGCAACGGAATTAAATACAAAAGGCACAATGCCGACTAAAGTACAAGAAAACTGACTCTTCTTACTCTCTATGTTTTGAACCATTCATGTGACACTAATTATAGATTCCGATGCTTCACTTCAGGTTTACTGTATCCCTCTGACCTTCTTATTGACGATGAAACACAGTAATTGCATCGGAATTAAATATAAAAAGCACAATGCCGACTTATGTACAAGAAAACTGACTCTTCTTACTGTTTATGTTTGAACCATTCATGTGACACTAGTTATAGATCCGATGCTTCACTTCAGTTTTACTGTATCCCTCTGGCCTTCTTATTGACGATGAAGCACAAAAATTGCATCGGAATTAAATATAAAAGGCACAATGCCGACTTAAGTACAAGAGAACTGACTCTTCTTACTGTCTATGTTTGAACCATTCCTGTGACACTAGTTATTGATTCCGATGCTTCACTTCAGGTTTACTGTATCCTCTGACCTTCTTATTGACGATGTAACACAGAAATTGCATCGGAACTAAATACAAAAGGCACAATGCCGACTTAAGTACAAGAAAACTGACTCTTCTTACTGTCTATGTTTTGAACCATTCCTGTGACACTAGTTATAGATTCCGATGCTTCACTTCAGGTTTACTGTATCCCTCTGACCTTCTTATTGACGATGAAACACCGAAATTGCTTTGGAGTTATAAACAAAAGGCACAATGCCGACTTAAGTACAAGAAAAGTGACTCTTCTTATTGCTATGCTTTGAACCATTCCTGTGACATTAGTTATAGATTCCGATGCTTCACTTCAGGTCTACTGTATCCCTCTGACATTCTTATTGACGATGAAACACAGAAATTTCATCGGAATTAAATACAAAAGGCACAATGCCGACTTAAGTACAAGAAAACTGACTCTTCTCACTGTCTATGTTTTGAACCATTCCTGTGACACTAGTTATAGATTCCGATGCTTCACTTCAGGTTTACTGTTTCCCTCCGACATTCTTATTGACGATGAAACACAGAAATTGCATCGGAATTAAATAGAAAAAGCACAATGCCGACTTAAGTACAGGAAAACTGACTCTTCTTACTAACTATGTTTTGAACCAGTCCTGTGACACTAGTTATAGATTCCGATGCATCACTTCAGGTTTACTGTATCCCTCTGACCTTCTTATTGACGATGAAACACAGAAATTGCATCGGAATTAAATACAAAAGGCACAATGCCGACTCAAGTACAAGGTACCTGGCTCTTCTTACTGTCTATGTTTGAACGATTCATGTGACAATAGTTATAGATTCCGATGCTTCACTTCAGGTTTACTGTATCCCTCTGACCTTCTTATTGACGTTGAAACACAGAAATTGCATCGGAATTAAATATGAAGGCACAATGCCGACTTAAGTACAAGAAAACTGACTCTTCTTACTGTCTATGTTTTGAACCATTCATGTGACACTAGTTAGAGATTCCGATGCTTCACTTCAGCTTTACTGTATCCCCCTGACCTTTTTATTGACAATGAAACACAGAAATTGCATCGGAATTAAATACAAAAGGCACAATGCCGACTTAAGTACAAGAAAACTGACTCTTCTTACTCTCTATGGTTTGAACCATTCATGTGACACTAATTATAGATTCCGATGCTTCACTTCAGGTTTACTGTATCCCTCTGACCTTCTTATTGACGATGAAACACAGAAATTGCCTCGGAATTAAATACAAAAGGCACAATTCCGACTTATGTACAAGAAAACTGACTCTTCTTACTGTTTATGATTGAACATTTCATGTGACACTAGTTATAGATTCCGATGCTTCACTTCAGGTTTACTGTATCCCTCTGACCTTCTTATTGAGGATGAAACACAGAAATTGCATCGGAATTAAATACAAAAGGCACAATGCCGACTTAAGTACAAGAAAACTGACTCTTCTTACTGCATTTGATTGAACCATTCCTGTGGCACTAGTTATAGATTCCGATGCTTCACTTCAGGTTAACTGTATCCCTCTGACCTTCTTATTGACGATGAAACACAGAAATTGCATCGGAATTAAATACAAAAGCCACAATGCCGACTTAAGTACAAGAAAAATGACTCTTCTTACTGTCTATGTTTTGAACCATTCATGTGACACTAGTTATAGATTCCGATGCTTCACTTCAGTTTTACTGTATCCCTCTGACCTTTTTATTGACGATGAAACACAGAAATTGCATCGGAATTAAATACAAAAGCCACAATGCCCACTTAAGTACAAGAAAACTGACTCTTCTTACTGTCTATGTTTTGAACCATTCATGCGACACTAGTTATAGATTCCGATGCTTCACTTCAGGTTTACTGTATCCCTCTGACCTTCTTATTGACGATGAAACACAGTAATTGCATCGGAATTAAATACAAAAAGCACAATGCCGACTTATGTACAAGAAAACTGACTCTTCTTACTGTTTATGTTTGAACCATTCATGTGACACTAGTTATAGATCCGATGCTTCACTTCAGTTTTACTGTATCCCTCTGACCTTCTTATTGACGATGAAGCACAAAAATTGCATCGGAATTAAATATAAAAGGCACAATGCCGACTTAAGTACAAGAGAACTGACTCTTCTTACAGTCTATGTTTGAACCATTCCTGTGACACTAGTTATTGATTCCGATGCTTCACTTCAGGTTTACTGTATCCTCTGACCTTCTTATTGACGATGTAACACAGAAATTGCATCGGAACTAAATACAAAAGGCACAATGCCGACTTAAGTACAGGAAAACTGACTCTTCTTACTGTCTATGTTTTGAACCATTCCTGTGACACTAGTTATAGATTCCGATGCTTCACTTCAGGTTTACTGTATCCCTCTGACCTTCTTATTGACGATGAAACACCGAAATTGCTTTGGAGTTATAAACAAAAGGCACAATGCCGACTTAAGTACAAGAAAAGTGACTCTTCTTATTGCTATGCTTTGAAACATTCCTGTGACATTAGTTATAGATTCCGATGCTTCACTTCAGGTCTACTGTATCCCTCTGACATTCTTATTGACGATGAAACACAGAAATTTCATCGGAATTAAATACAAAAGGCACAATGCCGACTTAAGTACAAGAAAACTGACTGTTCTCACTGTCTATGTTTTGAACCATTCCTGTGACACTAGTTATAGATTCCGATGCTTCACTTCAGGTTTACTGTTTCCCTCCGACATTCTTATTGACGATGAAACACAGAAATTGCATCGGAATTAAATAGAAAAAGCACAATGCCGACTTAAGTACAAGAAAACTGACTCTTCTTACTAACTATGTTTTGAACCAGTCCTGTGACACTAGTTATAGATTCCGATGCTTCACCTCAGGTTTACTGTATCCCTCTGACCTTCTTATTGATGATGAAACACAGAAATTGCCTCGGAATTAAATACAAAATGCACAATGCCGACTTATGTACAAGAAAACTGACTCTTCTTACTGTTTATGTTTGAACATTTCATGTGACACTAGTTATAGATTCCGATGCTTCACTTCACGTTTACTGTATCCCTCTGACCTTCTTATTGAGGATGAAACACAGAAATTGCATCGGAATTAAATACAAAAGGCACAATGCCGACTTAATGCACAAGAAAACTGACTCTTCTTACTGCATTTGATTGAACCATTCCTGTGGCACTAGTTATAGATTCCGATGCTTCACTTCAGGTTAACTGTATCCCTCTGACCTTCTTATTGACGATGAAACACTGAAATTGCATCGGAATTAAATACAAAAGCCACAATGCCGACTTAAGTACAAGAAAACTGACTCTTCTTACTGTCTATGTTTTGAACCATTCATGTGACACTAGTTATAGACTCCGATGCTTCACTTCAGTTTTACTGTATCCCTCTGACCTTTTTATTGACGATGAAACACAGAAATTGCATCGGAATTAAATACAAAAGGCACAATGCCGACTTAAGTACAAGAAAAGTGGCTCTTCTTACTGTCTATGTTTTGAACCATTCCTGTGAAACTAGGTATGGATTCCGATGCTTCGCTTCAGGTTTACTGTATCCCTCTGACCTCCTTATTGACGATGAAACACAGAAATTGCATCGGAATTAAATACAAAAGGCACAATGCCGACTAAAGTACAAGAAAACTGACTCTTCTTACTAACTATGTTTTGAACCAGTCCTGTGACACTAGTTATAGATTCCGATGCTTCACCTCAGGTTTACTGTATCCCTCTGACCTTCTTATTGATGATGAAACACAGAAATTGCCTCGGAATTAAATACAAAATGCACAATGCCGACTTATGTACAAGAAAACTGACTCTTATTACTGTTTATGTTTGAACATTTCATGTGACACTAGTTATAGATTCCGATGCTTCACTTCTCGTTTACTGTATCCCTCTGACCTTCTTATTGAGGATGAAACACAGAAATTGCATCGGAATTAAATACAAAAGGCACAATGCCGACTTAAGTACAAGAAAACTGACTCTTCTTACTGCATTTGATTGAACCATTCCTGTGGCACTAGTTATAGATTCCGATGCTTCACTTCAGGTTAACTGTATCCCTCTGACCTTCTTATTGACGATGAAACACAGAAATTGCATCGGAATTAAATACAAAAGCCACAATGCCGACTTAAGTACAAGAAAACTGACTCTTCTTACTGCATTTGATTGAACCATTCCTGTGGCACTAGTTATAGATTCCGATGCTTCACTTCAGGTTTACTGTATCCCTCTGACCTTCTTATTGAGGATGAAACACAGAAATTGCATCGGAATTAAATACAAAAGGCACTATGTCGACTTAAGTACAAGAAAACTGACTCTTCTTACTGCATTTGATTGAACCATTCCTGTGGCACTAGTTATAGATTCCGATGCTTCACTTCAGGTTAACTGTATCCCTCTGACCTTCTTATTGACGATGAAACACAGAAATTGCATCGGAATTAAATACAAAAGCCACAATGCCGACTTAAGTACAAGAAAAATGACTCTTCTTACTGTCTATGTTTTGAACCATTCATGTGACACTAGTTATAGATTCCGATGCTTCACTTCAGTTTTACTGTATCCCTCAGACCTTTTTATTGACGATGAAACACAGAAATTGCATCGGAATTAAATACAAAAGCCACAATGCCGACTTAAGTACAAGAAAACTGACTCTTCTTACTGTCTATGTTTTGAACCATTCATGTGACACTAGTTATAGATTCCGATGCTTCACTTCAGGTTTACTGTATCCCTCTGACCTTCTTATTGACGATGAAACACAGTAATTGCATCGGAATTAAATACAAAAAGCACAATGCCGACTTATGTACAAGAAAACTGACTCTTCTTACTGTTTATGTTTGAACCATTCATGTGACACTAGTTATAGATCCGATGCTTCACTTCAGTTTTACTGTATCCCTCTGACCTTCTTATTGACGATGAAGCACAAAAATTGCATCGGAATTAAATATAAAAGGCACAATGCCGACTTAAGTACAAGAGAACTGACTCTTCTTACAGTCTATGTTTGAACCATTCCTGTGACACTAGTTATTGATTCCGATGCTTCACTTCAGGTTTACTGTATCCTCTGACCTTCTTATTGACGATGTAACACAGAAATTGCATCGGAACTAAATACAAAAGGCACAATGCCGACTTAAGTACAGGAAAACTGACTCTTCTTACTGTCTATGTTTTGAACCATTCCTGTGACACTAGTTATAGATTCCGATGCTTCACTTCAGGTTTACTGTATCCCTCTGACCTTCTTATTGACGATGAAACACTTAAATTGCTTTGGAGTTATAAACAAAAGGCACAATGCCGACTTAAGTACAAGAAAAGTGACTCTTCTTATTGCTATGCTTTGAAACATTCCTGTGACATTAGTTATAGATTCCGATGCTTCACTTCAGGTCTACTGTATCCCTCTGACATTCTTATTGACGATGAAACACAGAAATTTCATCGGAATTAAATACAAAAGGCACAATGCCGACTTAAGTACAAGAAAACTGACTCTTCTCACTGTCTATGTTTTGAACCATTCCTGTGACACTAGTTATAGATTCCGATGCTTCACTTCAGGTTTACTGTTTCCCTCCGACATTCTTATTGACGATGAAACACAGAAATTGCATCGGAATTAAATAGAAAAAGCACAATGCCGACTTAAGTACAAGAAAACTGACTCTTCTTACTAACTATGTTTTGAACCAGTCCTGTGACACTAGTTATAGATTCCGATGCTTCACCTCAGGTTTACTGTATCCCTCTGACCTTCTTATTGATGATGAAACACAGAAATTGCCTCGGAATTAAATACAAAATGCACAATGCCGACTTATGTACAAGAAAACTGACTCTTCTTACTGTTTATGTTTGAACATTTCATGTGACACTAGTTATAGATTCCGATGCTTCACTTCACGTTTACTGTATCCCTCTGACCTTCTTATTGAGGATGAAACACAGAAATTGCATCGGAATTAAATACAAAAGGCACAATGCCGACTTAAGTACAAGAAAACTGACTCTTCTTACTGCATTTGATTGAACCATTCCTGTGGCACTAGTTATAGATTCCGAAGCTTCACTTCAGGTTAACTGTATCCCTCTGACCTTCTTATTGACGATGAAACACAGAAATTGCATCGGAATTAAATACAACAGCCACAATGCCGACTTAAGTACAAGAAAACTGACTCTTCTTACTGTCTATGTTTTGAACCATTCATGTGACACTAGTTATAGATTCCGATGCTTCACTTCAGTTTTACTGGATCCCTCTGACCTTTTTATTGACGATGAAACACAGAAATTGCATCGGAATTAAATACAAAAGCCACAATGCCGACTTAAGTACAAGAAAAGTGGCTCTTCTTACTGTCTATGATTTGAACCATTCCTGTGACACTAGGTATGGATTCCGATGCTTCACTTCAGGTTTACTGTATCCCTCTGACCTCCTTATTGACGATGAAACACAGAAATTGCATCGGAATTAAATACAAAAGGCACAATGCCGACTAAAGTACAAGAAAACTGACTCTTCTTACTCTCTATGTTTCGAACCATTCATGTGACACTAATTATAGATTCCGATGCTTCACTTCAGGTTTACTGTATCCCTCTGACCTTCTTATTGACGATGAAACACAGTAATTGCATCGGAATTAAATACAAAAAGCACAATGCCGACTTATGTACAAGAAAACTGACTCTTCTTACTGTTTACGTTTGAACCATTCATGTGACACTAGTTATAGATCCGATGCTTCACTTCAGTTTTACTGTATCCCTCTGACTTTCTTATTGACGATGAAGCACAAAAATTGCATCGGAATTAAATATAAAAGGCACAATGCCGACTTAAGTACAAGAGAACTGACTCTTCTTACTGTCTATGTTTGAACCATTCCTGTGACACTAGTTATTGATTCCGATGCTTCACTTCAGGTTTACTGTATCCTCTGACCTTCTTATTGACGATGTAACACAGAAATTGCA
The DNA here is from genome assembly GCF_023864345.2 of Schistocerca serialis cubense. Lineage (NCBI taxonomy): Eukaryota > Metazoa > Arthropoda > Insecta > Orthoptera > Acrididae > Schistocerca > Schistocerca serialis. The sequence continues at coordinate 973,264,263 of NC_064641.1, read as the reverse complement.
TCGGAACTAAATACAAAAGGCACAATGCCGACTTAAGTACAAGAAAACTGACTCTTCTTACTGTCTATGTTTTGAACCATTCCTGTGACACTAGTTATAGATTCCGATGCTTCACTTCAGGTTTACTGTATCCCTCTGACCTTCTTATTGACGATGAAACACCGTAATTGCTTTGGAGTTATAAACAAAAGGCACAATGCCGACTTAAGTACAAGAAAACTGACTCTTCTTACAGTCTATGATTTGAACCATTTCTGTGACACTAGTTATAGATTCAGATGCTTCACTTCAGGTTTACTGTATCCCTCTGACCATCTTATTGACGATGAAACACAGAAATTGCATCGTAATTAAATACAAAAGGCACAATGCCGACTTAAGTACAAGAAAACTGACTCTTCTTACTCTCTATGTTTTGAACCATTCATGTGACACTAATTATAGATTCCGATGCTTCACTTCAGGTTTACTGTATCCCTCTGACCTTCTTATTGACGATGAAACACAGAAATTGCCTCGGAATTAAATACAAAAGGCACAATGCCGACTTATGTACAAGAAAACTGACTCTTCTTACTGTTTATGTTTGAACATTTTATGTGACACTAGTAATAGATCCGATGCTTCACTTCAGGTTTACTGTATCGCTCTGACCTTCTCATTGAGGATGAAACACAGAATTGCATCGGAATTAAATACAAAAGGGACAATGCCGACTTAAGTACAAGAAAACTGACTCTCCTTGCTCTCTATGTTTTGAACCATTCATGTGACACTAATTATAGATTCCGATGCTTCACTTCAGGTTTACTATATCCCTCTGACCTCCTTATTGACGATGAAACACAGAAATTGCATCGGAATTATATGCAAAAGCCACAATGCCGACTTATGTACAAGAAAACTGACTCTTCTTACTGTTTATAATTGAACCATTCATGTGACACTTGTTATAGATTCCGATGCTTCACTTCAGTTTCACTGTATCCCTCTGACCTTCTTATTGACGATGAAACACAGACCTTGCATCGGAATTAAATAGAAAATTCACAATGCCGACTTAAGTACAAGAAAACTGACTCTTCTTACTGTGTATGTTTTGAACCATTCCTGTGACACTAGTTATAGATTCCGATGCTTCACTTCAGGTTTACTGTATCCCTCTGACATTCTTATTGACGATGAAACACAGAAATTTCTTCGGAATTAAATACAAAAGGCACAATGCCGACTTAAGTACAAGAAAACTGACTCTTCTCACTGTCTATGTTTTGAACCATTCCTGTGACACTAGTTATAGATTCCGATGCTTCACTTCAGGTTTACTGTATCCCTCCGCCTTCTTATTGACGATGAAACACAGAAATTGCATCGGAATTAAATAGAAATGGCACAATGCCGACTTAAGTACAAGAAAACTGACTCTTCTTACTAACTATGTTTTGAACCATTCCTGTGACACTAGTTATAGATTCCGATGCTTCACCTCAGGTTTACTGTATCCCTCTGACCTTCTTATTGACGATGAAACACAGAAATGGCAACGGAATTAAATTCAAAAGGCACAATGCCGACTTAAGTACAAGAAAACTGACTCTTCATACCGTCTATGGTTTGAACCATTCCTGTGACACTAGTTATAGATTCCGATGCATCACTTCAGGTTAACTGTATCCCTCTGACCTTCTTATTGACGATGAAACACAGAAATTGCATCGGAATTAAATACAAAAGGCACAATGCCGACTCAAGTACAATGTAACTGGCTCTTCTTACTGTCTATGTTTGAACGAATCATGTGACAATAGTTATAGATTCCGATGCTTCACTTCAGGTTTACTGTATCACTCTGACCTTCTTATTGACGTTGAAACACAGAAATCGAATTGGAATTAAATACAAAAGGCACAATGCCGACCTAAGTGCAAGAAAACTAACTCTTCTTACTGTCTATGTATTTAACCATTCATGTGACACTAGTTATAGATTCCGATGCTTCACTTCAGCTTTACTATATCCCTCTGACCTTTTTATTGACAATGAAACACAGAAATTGCATCGGAATGAAATACAAAAGGCACAATGCCGACTTAAGTACAAGAAAACTGACTCTTCTTATTCCCTATGTTTTGAACCATTCTTGTGACACTAATTATAGATTCCGATTTTTCACTTCAGGTTTACTGTATCCACCCGACCTTCTTATTGACGATGAAACACAGAAATTGCATCGGAATTAAATAGAAAAGGCACAATGCCGACTTAAGTACAAGAAAACTGACTCTTCTTACTAACTATGTTTTGAACCATTCCTGTGACACTAGTTATAGTTTCCGATGCTTCACCTCAGGTTTACTGTATCCCTCTGACCTTCTTATTGACGATGAAACATAGAAATGGCAACACAATTAAATTCAAAAGGCACAATGCCGACTTAAGTACAAGAAAAGTGACTCTTCTTATTGCTATGCTTTGAGCCATTCCTGTGACACTAGTTATAGATTCCGATGCTTCACTTCGGGTTTACTGTATCCCTCTGACATTCTTATTGACGATGAAACACAGAAATTTCATCGGAATTAAATACAAAAGGCACAATGCCGACTTAAGTACAAGAAAACTGACTCTTCTCACTGTCTATGTTTTGAACCATTACTGTGACACTAGTTATACATTCCGATGCTTCACCTCAGGTTTACTGTATCCCTCGGACCCTCTTATCGACGATGAAACTCAGAAATGGCAACGGAATTAAATTCAAAAGGCACAATGCCGACTATAGAAGAAGAAAACTGACTCTACATACTGTCTATGTTTTGAACCATTCCTGTGACACTAGTTATAGATTCCGATGCATCACTTCAAGTTTACTGTATCCCTCTGACCTTCTTATTGACGATGAAACACAGAAATTGAATCGGAATTAAATACAAAAGGCACAATGCCGACTCAAGTACAAGGTAACTGGCTCTTCTTACTGTCTATGTTTGAACGATTCATGTGACAATAGTTGTAGATTCCGATGCTTCACTTCAGGTTTACTGTATCGCTCTGACCTTCTTATTTTCGTTGAAACACAGAAATTGCAACGGAATTAAATACAAAAGGCACAATGCCGACTTAAGTACAAGAAAACTGACTCTTCTTACTGTCTATGTTTTGAACCATTCATGTGACACTAGTTATAGATTACGATGCTTCACTTCATGTTTACTGTATCCCTCTGACCTTCTTATTGACGATGAAACACAGAAATTTTATCGGAATTAACTAAAAAAGGCACAATGCCGACTTATGTACAAGAAAACTGACTCTTCTTACTGTTTATGTTTGAACAATTCATGTGACACTTGCTATAGATTCCGATGCTTCACTTCAGGTTTACTGTATCCCTCTGACCTTCTTATTGAGGATGAAACACAGAAATTGCATCGGAATTAAATACAAAAGGCACAATGCCAACTTAAGTACAAGAAAACTGACTCTTTTACTGTATTTGATTGAACCATTCCTGTGACACTAGTTATAGATTCCGATGCTTGACTTAAGGTTAACTGTATCCCTCTGACCTTCTTATTGACGATGAAACACAGAAATTGCATCGGAATTAAATACAAAAGCCACAATGCCGACTTAAGTACAAGAAAACTGACTCTTCTTACTGTCTATGTTTTGAACCATTCATGTGACACTAGTTATAGATTCCGATGCTTCACTTCAGGTTTACTGTATCCCTCTGACCTTTTTATTGACGATGAAACACAGAAATTGCATCGGAATTAAATACAAAAGGCACAATGCCGACTTAAGTACAAGAAAAGTGACTCTTCTTACTGTCTATGTTTTGAACCATTCCTGTGACACTAAGTATAGATTCCGATGCTTCACTTCAGGTTTACTGTATCCCTCTGACCTCCTTATTGACGATGAAACACAGAAATTGCATCGGAATTAAATACAAAAGGCACAATGCCGACTAAAGTAAAAGAAAACTGACTCTTCTTACTCTCTATGTTTTGAACCATTCATGTGACACTAAATATAGATTCCGATGCTTCACTTCAGGTTTACTGTATCCCTCTGACCTTCTTATTGACGATGAAACACAGTAATTGCATCGGAAATAAATACAAAAGGCACAATGCCGACTTATGTACAAGAAAACTGACTCTTCTTACTGTTAATGTTTGAACCATTCATGTGACACTAGTTATAGATCCGATGCTTAACTTCAGTTTTACTGTATCCCTCTGACCTTCTTATTGACGCTGAAGCACAAAAATTGCATCGGAATTAAATATAAAAGGCACAATGTCGACTTAAGTACAAGAGAACTGACTCTTCTTACTGTCTATGTTTGAACCATTCCTGTGACACTAGTTATTGATTCCGATGCTTCACTTCAGGTTTACTGTATCCTCTGACCTTCTTATTGACGATGTAACACAGAAATTGCATCGGAACTAAATACAAAAGGCACAATGCCGACTTAAGTACAAGAAAACTGACTCTTCTTACTGTCTATGTTTTGAACCATTCCTGTGACACTAGTTATAGATTCCGATGCTTCACTTCAGGTTTACTGTATCCCTCTGACCTTCTTATTGATGATGAAACACAGAAATTGCATCGGAATTAAATACAAAAGCCACAATGCCGACTAAAGTACAAGAAAACTGACTTTTCTTACTGTCTATGTTTTGAACCATTCATGTGACACTAGTTATAGATTCCGATGCTTCACTTCAGGTTTACTGTATCCCTCTCACCTTTTTATTGACGATGAAACACAGAAATTGCATCGGAATTAAATACAAAAGGCACAATGCCGACTAAAGTACAAGAAAACTGACTCTTCTTACTCTCTATGTTTTGAACCATTCATGTGACACTAATTATAGATTCCGATGCTTCACTTCAGGTTTACTGTATCCCTCTGACCTTCTTATTGACGATGAAACACAGTAATTGCATCGGAATTAAATACAAAAAGCACAATGCCGACTTATGTACAAGAAAACTGACTCTTCTTACTGTTTATGTTTGAACCATTCATGTGACACTAGTTATAGATCCGATGCTTCACTTCAGTTTTACTGTATCCCTCTGACCTTCTTATTGACGATGAAGCACAAAAATTGCATCGGAATTAAATATAAAAGGCACAATGCCGACTTAAGTACAAGAGAACTGACTCTTCTTACTGTCTATGTTTGAACCATTCCTGTGACACTAGTTATTGATTCCGATGCTTCACTTCAGGTTTACTGTATCCTCTGACCTTCTTATTGACGATGTAACACAGAAATTGCATCGGAACTAAATACAAAAGGCACAATGCCGACTTAAGTACAAGAAAACTGACTCTTCTTACTGTCTATGTTTTGAACCATTCCTGTGACACTAGTTATAGATTCCGATGCTTCACTTCAGGTTTACTGTATCCCTCTGACCTTCTTATTGACGATGAAACACCGAAATTGCTTTGGAGTTATAAACAAAAGGCACAATGCCGACTTAAGTACAAGAAAACTGACTCTTCTTACAGTCTGTGATTTGAACCATTTCTGTGACACTAGTTATAGATTCAGATGCTTCACTTCAGGTTTACTGTATCCCTCTGACCATCTTATTGACGATGAAACACAGAAATTGCATCGTAATTAAATACAAAAGGCACAATGCCGACTTAAGTACAAGAAAACTGACTCTTCTTACTGTTTATGTTTGAACATTTCATGTGACACTAGTTATAGATCCGATGCTTCACTTCAGGTTTACTGTATCGCTCTGACCTTCTCATTGGGGATGAAACACAGAATTGCATCGGAATTAAATACAAAAGGCACAATGCCGACTTAAGTACAAGAAAACTGACTCTCCTTGCTCTCTATGTTTTGAACCATTCATGTGACACTAATTATAGATTCCGATGCTTCACTTCAGGTTTACTATATCCCTCTGACCTCCTTATTGACGATGAAACACAGAAATTGCATCGGAATTATATGCAAAAGCCACAATGCCGACTTATGTACAAGAAAACTGACTCTTCTTACTGTTTATAATTGAACCATTCATGTGACACTTGTTATAGATTCCGATGCTTCACTTCAGTTTCACTGTATCCCTCTGACCTTCTTATTGACGATGAAACACAGAATTTGCATCGGAATTAAATAGAAAATTCACAATGCCGACTTAAGTACAAGACAACTGACTCTTCTTACTGTGTATGTTTTGAACCATTCCTGTGACACTAGTTATAGATTCCGATGCTTCACTTCAGGTTTACTGTATCCCTCTGACATTCTTATTGACGATGAAACACAGAAATTTCATCGGAATTAAATACAAAAGCACAATGCCGACTTAAGTACAAGAAAACTGACTCTTCTCACTGTCTATGTTTTGAACCATTCCTGTGACACTAGTTATAGATTCCGATGCTTCACTTCAGGTTTACTGTATCCCTCCGCCTTCTTATTGACGATGAAACACAGAAATTGCATCGGAATTAAATAGAAATGGCACAATGCCGACTTAAGTACAAGAAAACTGACTCTTCTTACAAACTATGTTTTGAACTATTCCTGTGACACTAGTTATAGATTCCGATGCATCACTTCAGGTTTACTGTATCCCTCTGACCTTCTTATTGACGATGAAACACAGAAATTGCATCGGAATTAAATACAAAAGGCACAATGCCGACTCAAGTACAATGTAACTGGCTCTTCTTACTGTCTATGTTTGAACGATTCATGTGACAATAGTTATAGATTCCGATGCTTCACTTCAGGTTTACTGTATCACTCTGACCTTCTTATTGACGTTGAAACACAGAAATCGAATTGGAATTAAATACAAAAGGCACAATGCCGACTAAAGTAAAAGAAAACTGACTCTTCTTACTCTCTATGTTTTGAACCATTCATGTGACACTAATTATAGATTCCGATGCTTCACTTCAGGTTTACTGTATCCCTCTGACCTTCTTATTGACGATGAAACACAGTAATTGCATCGGAATTAAATACAAAAGGCACAATGCCGACTTATGTACAAGAAAACTGACTCTTCTTACTGTTTATGTTTGAACCATTCATGTGACACTAGTTATAGATCCGATGCTTAACTTCAGTTTTACTGTATCCCTCTGACCTTCTTATTGACGCTGAAGCACAAAAATTGCATCGGAATTAAATATAAAAGGCACAATGTCGACATAAGTACAAGAGAACTGACTCTTCTTACTGTCTATGTTTGAACCATTCCTGTGACACTAGTTATTGATTCCGATGCTTCACTTCATGTTTACTGTATCCTCTGACCTTCTTATTGACGATGTAACACAGAAATTGCATCGGAACTAAATACAAAAGGCACAATGCCGACTTAAGTACAAGAAAACTGACTCTTCTTACTGTCTATGTTTTGAACCATTCCTGTGACACTAGTTATAGATTCCGATGCTTCACTTCAGGTTTACTGTTTCCCTCTGACCTTCTTATTGACGATGAAACACAGAAATTGCATCGGAATTAAATACAAAAGCCACAATGCCGACTTAAGTACAAGAAAACTGACTCTTCTTACTGTCTATGTTTTGAACCATTCATGTGACACTAGTTATAGATTCCGATGCTTCACTTCAGGTTTACTGTATCCCTCTCACCTTTTTATTGACGATGAAACACAGAAATTGCATCGGAATTAAATACAAAAGGCACAATGCCGACTAAAGTACAAGAAAACTGACTCTTCATACTCCCTATGTTTTGAACCATTCATGTGACACTAATTATAGATTCCGATGCTTCACTTCAGGTTTACTGTATCCCTCTGACCTTCTTATTGACGATGAAACACAGTAATTGCATCGGAATTAAATACAAAAAGCACAATGCCGACTTATGTACAAGAAAACTGACTCTTCTTACTGTTTATGTTTGAACCATTCATGTGACACTAGTTATAGATCCGATGCTTCACTTCAGTTTTACTGTATCCCTCTGACCTTCTTATTGACGATGAAGCACAAAAATTGCATCGGAATTAAATATAAAAGGCACAATGCCGACTTAAGTACAAGAGAACTGACTCTTCTTACTGTCTACGTTTGAACCATTCCTGTGACACTAGTTATTGTTTCCGATGCTTCACTTCAGGTTTACTGTATCCTCTGACCTTCTTATTGACGATGTAACACAGAAATTGCATCGGAACTAAATACAAAAGGCACAATGCCGACTTAAGTACAAGAAAACTGACTCTTCTTACTGTCTATGTTTTGAACCATTCCTGTGACACTAGTTATAGATTCCGATGCTTCACTTCAGGTTTACTGTATCCCTCTGACCTTCTTATTGACGATGAAACACCGAAATTGCTTTGGAGTTATAAACAAAAGGCACAATGCCGACTTAAGTACAAAAAAACTGACTCTTCTTACAGTCTATGATTTGAACCATTTCTGTGACACTAGTTATAGATTCCGATGCTTCACTTCAGGTTTACTGTATCCCTCTGACCATCTTATTGACGATGAAACACAGAAATTGCATCGTAATTAAATACAAAAGGCACAATGCCGACTTAAGTACAAGAAAACTGACTCTTCTTACTCTCTATGTTTTGAACCATTCATGTGACACTAATTATAGATTCCGATGCTTCACTTCAGGTTTACTGTATCCCTCTGACCTTCTTATTGACGATGAAACACAGAAATTGCCTCGGAATTAAATACAAAAGGCACAATGCCGACTTATGTACAAGAAAACTGACTCTTCTTACTGTTTATGTTTGAACATTTCATGTGACACTAGTTATAGATCCGATGCTTCACTTCAGGTTTACTGTATCGCTCTGACCTTCTCATTGAGGATGAAACACAGAATTGCATCGGAATTAAATACAAAAGGCACAATGCCGACTTAAGTACAAGAAAACTGACTCTCCTTGCTCTCTATGTTTTGAACCATTCATGTGACACTAATTATAGATTCCGATGCTTCACTTCAGGTTTACTATATCCCTCTGACCTCCTTATTGACGATGAAACACAGAAATTGCATCGGAATTATATACAAAAGCCACAATGCCGACTTATGTACAAGAAAACTGACTCTTCTTACTGTTTATAATTGAACCATTCATGTGACACTTGTTATAGATTCCGATGGGTCACTTCAGTTTCATTGTATCCCTCTGACCTTCTTATTGACGATGAAACACAGAACTTGCATCGGAATTAAATAGAAAATTCACAATGCCGACTTAAGTACAAGAAAACTGACTCTTCTTACTGTGTATGTTTTGAACCATTCCTGTGACACTAGTTATAGATTCCGATGCTTCACTTCAGGTTTACTGTATCCCTCTGACATTCTTATTGACGATGAAACACAGAAATGTCATCGGAATTAAATACAAAAGGCACAATGCCGACTTAAGTACAAGAAAACTGACTCTTCTCACTGTCTATGTTTTGAACCATTCCTGTGACACTAGTTATAGATTCCGATGCTTCACTTCAGGTTTACTGTATCCCTCCGCCTTCTTATTGACGATGAAACACAGAAATTGCATCGGAATTAAATAGAAATGGCACAATGCCGACTTAAGTACAAGAAAACTGACTCTTCTTACTAACTATGTTTTGAACCATTCCTGTGACACTAGTTATAGATTCCGATGCTTCACCTCAGGTTTACTGTATCCCTCTGACCTTCTTATTGACGATGAAACACAGAAATGGCAACGGAATTAAATTCAAAAGGCACAATGCCGACTTAAGTACAAGAAAACTGACTCTTCATACTGTCTATGGTTTGAACCATTCCTGTGACACTAGTTATAGATTCCGATGCATCACTTCAGGTTTACTGTATCCCTCTGACCTTCTTATTGACGATGAAACACAGAAATTGCATCGGAATTAAATCCAAAAGGCACAATGCCGACTCAAGTACAATGTAACTGGCTCTTCTTACTGTCTATGTTTGAACGATTCATGTGACAATAGTTATAGATTCCGATGCTTCACTTCAGGTTTACTGTATCACTCTTACCTTCTTATTGACGTTGAAACACAGAAATCGAATTGGAATTAAATACAAAAGGCACAATGCCGACCTAAGTGCAAGAAAACTAACTCTTCTTACTGTCTATGTATTTAACCATTCATGTGACACTAGTTATAGATTCCGATGCTTCACTTCAGCTTTACTATATCCCTCTGACCTTTTTATTGACGATGAAACACAGAAATTGCATCGGAATGTAATACAAAAGGCACAATGCCGACTTAAGTACAAGAAAACTGACTCTTCTTATTCTCTATGTTTTGAACCATTCTTGTGACACTAATTATAGATTCCGATTTTTCACTTCAGGTTTACTGTATCCACCCGACCTTCTTATTGACGATGAAACACAGAAATTGCATCGGAATTAAATAGAAAAGGCACAATGCCGACTTAAGTACAAGAAAACTGACTCTTCTTACTAACTATGTTTTGAACCATTCCTGTGACACTAGTTATAGTTTCCGATGCTTCACCTCAGGTTTACTGTATCCCTCTGACCTTCTTATTGACGATGAAACACAGAAATGGCAACGGAATTAAATTCAAAAGGCACAATGCCGACTTAAGTACCAGAAAAGTGACTCTTCTTATTGCTATGCTTTGAGCCATTCCTGTGACACTAGTTATAGATTCCGATGCTTCACTTCGGGTTTACTGTATCCCTCTGACATTCTTATTGACGATGAAACACAGAAATTTCATCGGAATTAAATACAAAAGGCACAATGCCGACTTAAGTACATAAAAACTGACTCTTCTCACTGTCTATGTTTTGAACCATTCCTGTGACACTAGTTATACATTCCGATGCTTAACCTCAGGTTTACTGTATCCCTCGGACCCTCTTATCGACGATGAAACTCAGAAATGGCAACGGAATTAAATTCAAAAGGCACAATGCCGACTATAGTAGAAGAAAACTGACTCTTCATACTGTCTATGTTTTGAACCATTCCTGTGACACTAGTTATAGATTCCGATGCATCACTTCAAGTTTACTGTATCCCTCTGACCTTCTTATTGACGATGAAACACAGAAATTGCATCGGAATTAAATACAAAAGGCACAATGCCGACTTAAGTACAAGAAAACTGACTCTTCTTACTGTATTTGATTGAACCATTCCTGTGACACTAGTTATAGATTCCGATGCTTGACTTACGGTTAACTGTATCCCTCTGACCTTCTTATTGACGATGAAACACAGAAATTGCATCGGAATTAAATACAAAAGCCACAATGCCGACTTAAGTACAAGAAAACTGACTCTTCTTACTGTCTATGTTTTGAACCATTCATGTGACACTAGTTATAGATTCCGATGCTTCACTTCAGGTTTACTGTATCCCTCTGACCTTTTTATTGACGATGAAACACAGAAATTGCATCGGAATTAAATACAAAAGGCACAATGCCGACTTAAGTACAAGAAAAGTGACTCTTCTTACTGTCTATGTTTTGAACCATTCCTGTGACACTAAGTATAGATTCCGATGCTTCACTTCAGGTTTACTGTATCCCTCTGACCTTCTTATTGACGATGAAGCACAAAAATTGCATCGGAATTAAATATAAAAGGCACAATGCCGACTTAAGTACCAGAGAACTGACTCTTCTTACTGTCTATGTTTGAACCATTCCTGTGACACTAGTTATTGATTCCGATGCTTCACTTCAGGTTTACTGTATCCTCTGACCTTCTTATTGACGATGTAACACAGAAATTGCATCGGAACTGAATACAAAAGGCACAATGCCGACTTAAGTACAAGAAAACTGACTCTTCTTACTGTCTATGTTTTGAACCATTCCTGTGACACTAGTTATAGATTCCGATGCTTCACTTCAGGTTTACTGTATCCCTCTGACCTTCTTATTGACGATGAAACACAGAAATTGCATCGGAATTAAATACCAAAGCCACAATGCCGACTTAAGTACAAGAAAACTGACTCTTCTTACTGTATTTGATTGAACCATTCCTGTGACACTAGTTATAGATTCCGATGCTTGACTTAAGGTTAACTGTATCCCTCTGACCTTCTTATTGACGATGAAACACAGAAATTGCATCGGAATTAAATACAAAAGCCACAATGCCGACTTAAGTACAAGAAAACTGACTCTTCTTACTGTCTATGTTTTGAACCATTCATGTGACACTAGTTATAGATTCCGATGCTTCACTTCAGGTTTACTGTATCCCTCTGACCTTTTTATTGACGATGAAACACAGAAATTGCATCGGAATTAAATACAAAAGGCACAATGCCGACTTAAGTACAAGAAAAGTGACTCTTCTTACTGTCTATGTTTTGAACCATTCCTGTGACACTAAGTATAGATTCCGATGCTTCACTTCAGATTTACTGTATCCCTCTGACCTTCTTATTGACGATGAAGCACAAAAATTGCATCGGAATTAAATATAAAAGGCACAATGCCGACTTAAGTACAAGAGAACTGACTCTTCTTACTGTCTATGTTTGAACCATTCCTGTGACACTAGTTATTGATTCCGATGCTTCACTTCAGGTTTACTGTATCCTCTGACCTTCTTATTGACGATGTAACACAGAAATTGCATCGGAACTGAATACAAAAGGCACAATGCCGACTTAAGTACAAGAAAACTGACTCTTCTTACTGTCTATGTTTTGAACCATTCCTGTGACACTAGTTATAGATTCCGATGCTTCACTTCAGGTTTACTGTATCCCTCTGACCATCTTATTGACGATGAAACACAGAAATTGCATCGGAATTAAATACCAAAGCCACAATGCCGACTTAAGTACAAGAAAACTGACTCTTCTTACTGTCTATGTTTTGAACCATTCATGTGACACTAGTTATAGATTCCGATGCTTCACTTCAGGTTTACTGTATCCCTCTCACCTTTTTATTGACGATGAAACACAGAAATTGCATCGGAATTAAATACAAAAGGCACAATGCCGACTTAAGTACAAGAAAACTGACTCTCCTTGCTCTCTATGTTTTGAACCATTCATGTGACACTAATTATAGATTCCGATGCTTCACTTCAGGTTTACTATATCCCTCTGACCTCCTTATTGACGATGAAACACAGAAATTGCATCGGAATTATATACAAAAGCCACAATGCCGACTTATGTACAAGAAAACTGACTCTTCTTACTGTTTATAATTGAACCATTCATGTGACACTTGTTATAGATTCCGATGCGTCACTTCAGTTTCACTGTATCCCTCTGACCTTCTTATTGACGATGAAACACAGAACTTGCATCGGAATTAAATAGAAAATTCACAATGCCGACTTAAGTACAAGAAAACTGACTCTTCTTACTGTGTATGTTTTGAACCATTCCTGTGACACTAGTTATAGATTCCGATGCTTCACTTCAGGTTTACTGTATCCCTCTGACATTCTTATTGACGATGAAACACAGAAATGTCATCGGAATTAAATACAAAAGGCACAATGCCGACTTAAGTACAAGAAAACTGACTCTTCTCACTGTCTATGTTTTGAACCATTCCTGTGACACTAGTTATAGATTCCGATGCTTCACTTCAGGTTTACTGTATCCCTCCGGCTTCTTATTGACGATGAAACACAGAAATTGCATCGGAATTAAATAGAAATGGCACAATGCCGACTTAAGTCCAAGAAAACTGACTCTTCTTACTAACTATGTTTTGAACCATTCCTGTGACACTAGTTATAGATTCCGATGCTTCACCTCAGGTTTACTGTATCCCTCTGACCTTCTTATTGACGATGAAACACAGAAATGGCAACGGAATTAAATTCAAAAGGCACAATGCCGACTTAAGTACAAGAAAACTGACTCTTCATACTGTCTATGGTTTGAACCATTCCTGTGACACTAGTTATAGATTCCGATGCATCACTTCAGGTTTACTGTATCCCTGTGACCTTCTTATTGACGATGAAACACAGAGATTGCATCGGAATTAAATACAAAAGGCACAATGCCGACTCAAGTACAATGTAACTGGCTCTTCTTACTGTCTATGTTTGAACGATTCATGTGACAATAGTTATAGATTCCGATGCTTCACTTCAGGTTTACTGTATCACTCTGACCTTCTTATTGACGTTGAAACACAGAAATCGAATTGGAATTAAATACAAAAGGCACAATGCCGACCTAAGTGCAAGAAAACTAACTCTTCTTACTGTCTATGTATTTAACCATTCATGTGACACTAGTTATAGATTCCGATGCTTCACTTCAGCTTTACTAAATCCCTCTGACCTTTTTATTGACGATGAAACACAGAAATTGCATCGGAATGTAATACAAAAGGCACAATGCCGACTTAAGTACAAGAAAACTGACTCTTCTTATTCTCTATGTTTTGAACCATTCTTGTGACACTAATTATAGATTCCGATTTTTCACTTCAGGTTTACTGTATCCACCCGACCTTCTTATTGACGATGAAACACAGAAATTGCATCGGAATTAAATAGAAAAGGCACAATGCCGACTTAAGTACAAGAAAACTGACTCTTCTTACTAACTATGTTTTGAACCATTCCTGTGACACTAGTTATAGTTTCCGATGCTTCACCTCAGGTTTACTGTATCCCTCTGACCTTCTTATTGACGATGAAACACAGAAATGGCAACGGAATTAAATTCAAAAGGCACAATGCCGACTTAAGTACCAGAAAAGTGACTCTTCTTATTGCTATGCTTTGAGCCATTCCTGTGACACTAGTTATAGATTCCGATGCTTCACTTCGGGTTTACTGTATCCCTCTGACATTCTTATTGACGATGAAACACAGAAATTTCATCGGAATTAAATACAAAAGGCACAATGCCGACTTAAGTACAAGAAAACTGACTCTTCTCACTGTCTATGTTTTGAACCAATCCTGTGACACTAGTTATACATTCCGATGCTTCACCTCAGGTTTACTGTATCCCTCGGACCCTCTTATCGACGATGAAACTCAGAAATGGCAACGGAATTAAATTCAAAAGGCACAATGCCGACTATAGTAGAAGAAAACTGACTCTTCATACTGTCTATGTTTTGAACCATTCCTGTGACACTAGTTATAGATTCCGATGCATCACTTCAAGTTTACTGTATCCCTCTGACCTTCTTATTGACGATGAAACACAGAAATTGCATCGGAATTAAATACAAAAGGCACAATGCCGACTTAAGTACAAGAAAACTGACTCTTCTTACTGTATTTGATTGAACCATTCCTGTGACACTAGTTATAGATTCCGATGCTTGACTTAAGGTTAACTGTATCCCTCTGACCTTCTTATTGACGATGAAACACAGAAATTGCATCGGAATTAAATACAAAAGCCACAATGCCGACTTAAGTACAAGAAAACTGACTCTTCTTACTGTCTATGTTTTGAACCATTCATGTGACACTAGTTATAGATTCCGATGCTTCACTTCAGGTTTACTGTATCCCTCTGACCTTTTTATTGACGATGAAACACAGAAATTGCATCGGAATTAAATACAAAAGGCACAATGCCGACTTAAGTACAAGAAAAGTGACTCTTCTTACTGTCTATGTTTTGAAACATTCCTGTGACACTAAGTATAGATTCCGATGCTTCACTTCAGGTTTACTGTATCCCTCTGACCTTCTTATTGACGATGAAGCACAAAAATTGCATCGGAATTAAATATAAAAGGCACAATGCCGACTTAAGTACAAGAGAACTGACTCTTCTTACTGTCTATGTTTGAACCATTCCTGTGACACTAGTTATTGATTCCGATGCTTCACTTCAGGTTTACTGTATCCTCTGACCTTCTTATTGACGATGTAACACAGAAATTGCATCGGAACTGAATACAAAAGGCACAATGCCGACTTAAGTACAAGAAAACTGACTCTTCTTACTGTCTATGTTTTGAACCATTCCTGTGACACTAGTTATAGATTCCGATGCTTCACTTCAGGTTTACTGTATCCCTCTGACCTTCTTATTGACGATGAAACACAGAAATTGCATCGGAATTAAATACCAAAGCCACAATGCCGACTTAAGTACAAGAAAACTGACTCTTCTTACTGTCTATGTTTTGAACCATTCATGTGACACTAGTTATAGATTCCGATGCTTCACTTCAGGTTTACTGTATCCCTCTCACCTTTTTATTGACGATGAAACACAGAAATTGCATCGGAATTAAATACAAAAGGCACAATGCCGACTTAAGTACAAGAAAAGTGACTCTTCTTACTGTCTATGTTTTGAACCATTCCTGTGACACTAGGTATAGATTCCGATGCTTCACTTCAGGTTTACTGTATCCCTCTGACCTCCTTATTGACGGTGAAACACAGAAATTGCATCGGAATTAAATACAAAAGGCACAATGCCGACTTAAGTACAAGAAAACTGACTCTTCCTACTCTCTATGTTTGAACCATTCATGTGACACTAATTATAGATTCCGATGCTTCACTTCAGGTTTACTGTACCCCTCTGACCTTCTTATTGACGATGAAACACAGAAATTGCCTCGGAATTAAATACAAAAGGCACAATGCCGACTTATGTACAAGAAAACTGACTCTTCTTACTGTTTATGTTTGAACATTTCATGTGACACTAGTTATAGATCCGATGCTTCACTTCAGGTTTACTGTATCGCTCTGACCTTCTCATTGGGGATGAAACACAGAATTGCATCGGAATTAAATACAAAAGGCACAATGCCGACTTAAGTACAAGAAAACTGACTCTCCTTGCTCTCTATGTTTTGAACCATTCATGTGACACTAATTATAGATTCCGATGCTTCACTTCAGGTTTACTATATCCCTCTGACCTCCTTATTGACGATGAAACACAGAAATTGCATCGGAATTATATGCAAAAGCCACAATGCCGACTTATGTACAAGAAAACTGACTCTTCTTACTGTTTATAATTGAACCATTCATGTGACACTTGTTATAGATTCCGATGCTTCACTTCATTTTCACTGTATCCCTCTGACCTTCTTATTGACGATGAAACACAGAACTTGCATCGGAATTAAATAGAAAATTCACAATGCCGACTTAAGTACAAGAAAACTGACTCTTCTTACTGTGTATGTTTTGAACCATTCCTGTGACACTAGTTATAGATTCCGATGCTTCACTTCAGGTTTACTGTATCCCTCTGACATTCTTATTGACGATGAAACACAGAAATTTCATCGGAATTAAATACAAAAGGCACAATGCCGACTTAAGTACAAGAAAACTGACTCTTCTCACTGTCTATGTTTTGAACCATTCCTGTGACACTAGTTATAGATTCCGATGCTTCACTTCAGGTTTACTGTATCCCTCCGCCTTCTTATTGACGATGAAACACAGAAATTGCATCGGAATTAAATAGAAATGGCACAATGCCGACTTAAGTACAAGAAAACTGACTCTTCTTACTAACTATGTTTTGAACCATTCCTGTGACACTAGTTATAGATTCCGATGCATCACTTCAGGTTTACTGTATCCCTCTGACCTTCTTATTGACGATGAAACACAGAAATTGCATCGGAATTAAATACAAAAGGCACAATGCCGACTCAAGTACAATGTAACTGGCTCTTCTTACTGTCTATGTTTGAACGATTCATGTGACAATAGTTATAGATTCCGATGCTTCACTTCAGGTTTACTGTATCACTCTGACCTTCTTATTGACGTTGAAACACAGAAATCGAATTGGAATTAAATACAAAAGGCACAATGCCGACCTAAGTGCAAGAAAACTAACTCTTCTTACTGTCTATGTATTTAACCATTCATGTGACACTAAGTATAGATTCCGATGCTTCACTTCAGGTTTACTGTATCCCTCTCACCTTTTTATTGACGATGAAACACAGAAATTGCATCGGAATTAAATACAAAAGGCACAATGCCGACTAAAGTACAAGAAAACTGACTCTTCTTACTCTCTATGTATTGAACCATTCATGTGACACTAATTATAGATTCCGATGCTTCACTTCAGGTTTACTGTATCCCTCTGACCTTCTTATTGACGATGAAACACAGTAATTGCATCGGAATTAAATACAAAAAGCACAATGCCGACTTATGTACAAGAAAACTGACTCTTCTTACTGTTTATGTTTGAACCATTCATGTGACACTAGTTATAGATCCGATGCTTCACTTCAGTTTTACTGTATCCCTCTGACCTTCTTATTGACGATGAAGCACAAAAATTGCATCGGAATTAAATATAAAAGGCACAATGCCGACTTAAGTACAAGAGAACTGACTCTTCTTACTGTCTATGTTTGAACCATTCCTGTGACACTAGTTATTGTTTCCGATGCTTCACTTCAGGTTTACTGTATCCTCTGACCTTCTTATTGACGATGTAACACAGAAATTGCATCGGAACTAAATACAAAAGGCACAATGCCGACTTAAGTACAAGAAAACTGACTCTTCTTACTGTCTATGTTTTGAACCATTCCTGTGAAACTAGTTATAGATTCCGATGCTTCACTTCAGGTTTACTGTTTCCCTCTGACCTTTTTATTGACGATGAAACACCGAAATTGCTTTGGAGTTATAAACAAAAGGCACAATGCCGACTTAAGTACAAGAAAACTGACTCTTCTTACAGTCTATGATTTGAACCATTTCTGTGACACTAGTTATAGATTCAGATGCTTCACTTCAGGTTTACTGTATCCCTCTGACCATCTTATTGACGATGAAACACAGAAATTGCATCGTAATTAAATACAAAAGGCACAATGCCGACTTAAGTACAAGAAAACTGACTCTATTTACTCTCTATGTTTTGAACCATTCATGTGACACTAATTATAGATTCCGATGCTTCACTTCAGGTTTACTGTAACCCTCTGACCTTCTTATTGACGATGAAACACAGAAATTGCCTCGGAATTAAATACAAAAGGCACAATGCCGACTTATGTACAAGAAAACTGACTCTTCTTACTGTTTATGTTTGAACATTTCATGTGACACTTGTTATAGATTCCGATGCGTCACTTCAGTTTCACTGTATCCCTCTGACCTTCTTATTGACGATGAAACACAGAACTTGCATCGGAATTAAATAGAAAATTCACAATGCCGACTTAAGTACAAGAAAACTGACTCTTCTTACTGTGTATGTTTTGAACCATTCCTGTGACACTAGTTATAGATTCCGATGCTTCACTTCAGGTTTACTGTATCCCTCTGACATTCTTATTGACGATGAAACACAGAAATGTCATCGGAATTAAATACAAAAGGCACAATGCCGACTTAAGTACAAGAAAACTGACTCTTCTCACTGTCTATGTTTTGAACCATTCCTGTGACACTAGTTATAGATTCCGATGCTTCACTTCAGGTTTACTGTATCCCTCCGCCTTCTTATTGACGATGAAACACAGAAATTGCATCGGAATTAAATAGAAATGGCACAATGCCGACTTAAGTACAAGAAAACTGACTCTTCTTACTAACTATGTTTTGAACCATTCCTGTGACACTAGTTATAGATTCCGATGCTTCACCTCAGGTTTACTGTATCCCTCTGACCTTCTTATTGACGATGAAACACAGAAATGGCAACGGAATTAAATTCAAAAGGCACAATGCCGACTTAAGTACAAGAAAACTGACTCTTCATACTGTCTATGGTTTGAACCATTCCTGTGACACTAGTTATAGATTCCGATGCATCACTTCAGGTTTACTGTATCCCTCTGACCTTCTTATTGACGATGAAACACAGAAATTGCATCGGAATTAAATACAAAAGGCACAATGCCGACTCAAGTACAATGTAACTGGCTCTTCTTACTGTCTATGTTTGAACGATTCATGTGACAATAGTTATAGATTCCGATGCTTCACTTCAGGTTTACTGTATCACTCTGACCTTCTTATTGACGTTAAAACACAGAAATCGAATTGGAATTAAATACAAAAGGCACAATGCCGACCTAAGTGCAAGAAAACTAACTCTTCTTACTGTCTATGTATTTAACCATTCATGTGACACTAGTTATAGATTCCGATGCTTCACTTCAGCTTTACTATATCCCTCTGACCTTTTTATTGACGATGAAACACAGAAATTGCATCGGAATGTAATACAAAAGGCACAATGCCGACTTAAGTACAAGAAAACTGACTCTTCTTATTCTCTATGTTTTGAACCATTCTTGTGACACTAATTATAGATTCCGATTTTTCACTTCAGGTTTACTGTATCCACCCGACCTTCTTATTGACGATGAAACACAGAAATTGCATCGGAATTAAATAGAAAAGGCACAATGCCGACTTAAGTACAAGAAAACTGACTCTTCTTACTAACTATGTTTTGAACCATTCCTGTGACACTAGTTATAGTTTCCGATGCTTCACCTCAGGTTTACTGTATCCCTCTGACCTTCTTATTGACGATGAAACACAGAAATGGCAACGGAATTAAATTCAAAAGGCACAATGCCGACTTAAGTACCAGAAAAGTGACTCTTCTTATTGCTATGCTTTGAGCCATTCCTGTGACACTAGTTATAGATTCCGATGCTTCACTTCGGGTTTACTGTATCCCTCTGACATTCTTATTGACGATGAAACACAGAAATTTCATCGGAATTAAATACAAAAGGCAAAATGCCGACTTAAGTACAAGAAAACTCACTCTTCTCACTGTCTATGTTTTGAACCATTCCTGTGACACTAGTTATACATTCCGATGCTTCACCTCAGGTTTACTGTATCCCTCGGACCCTCTTATCGACGATGAAACTCAGAAATGGCAACGGAATTAAATTCAAAAGGCACAATGCCGACTATAGTAGAAGAAAACTGACTCTTCATACTGTCTATGTTTTGAACCATTCCTGTGACACTAGTTATAGATTCCGATGCATCACTTCAAGTTTACTGTATCCCTCTGACCTTCTTATTGACGATGAAACACAGAAATTGCATCGGAATTAAATGCAAAAGGCACAATGCCGACTTAAGTACAAGAAAACTGACTCTTCTTACTGTATTTGATTGAACCATTCCTGTGACACTAGTTATAGATTCCGATGCTTGACTTAAGGTTAACTGTATCCCTCTGACCTTCTTATTGACGATGAAACACAGAAATTGCATCGGAATTAAATACAAAAGCCACAATGCCGACTTAAGTACAAGAAAACTGACTCTTCTTACTGTCCATGTTTTGAACCATTCATGTGACACTAGTTATAGATTCCGATGCTTCACTTCAGGTTTACTGTATCCCTCTGACCTTTTTATTGACGATGAAACACAGAAATTGCATCGGAATTAAATACAAAAGGCACAATGCCGACTTAAGTACAAGAAAAGTGACTCTTCTTACTGTCTATGTTTTGAACCATTCCTGTGACACTAAGTATAGATTCCGATGCTTCACTTCAGGTTTACTGTATCCCTCTGACCTTCTTATTGACGATGAAGCACAAAAATTGCATCGGAATTAAATATAAAAGGCACAATGCCGACTTAAGTACAAGAGAACTGACTCTTCTTACTGTCTATGTTTGAACCATTCCTGTGACACTAGTTATTGATTCCGATGCTTCACTTCAGGTTTACTGTATCCTCTGACCTTCTTATTGACGATGTAACACAGAAATTGCATCGGAACTGAATACAAAAGGCACAATGCCGACTTAAGTACAAGAAAACTGACTCTTCTTACTGTCTATGTTTTGAACCATTCCTGTGACACTAGTTATAGATTCCGATGCTTCACTTCAGGTTTACTGTATCCCTCTGACCTTCTTATTGACGATGAAACACAGAAATTGTATCGGAATTAAATACCAAAGCCACAATGCCGACTTAAGTACAAGAAAACTGACTCTTCTTACTGTCTATGTTTTGAACCATTCATGTGACACTAGTTATAGATTCCGATGCTTCACTTCAGGTTTACTGTATCCCTCTCACCTTTTTATTGACGATGAAACACAGAAATTGCATCGCAATTAAATACAAAAGGCACAATGCCGACTTAAGTACAAGAAAAGTGACTCTTCTTACTGTCTATGTTTTGAACCATTCCTGCGACACTAGGTATAGATTCCGATGCTTCACTTCAGGTTTACTGTATCCCTCTGACCTCCTTATTGACGATGAAACACAGAAATTGCATCGGAATTAAATACAAAAGGCACAATGCCGACTTAAGTACAAGAAAACTGACTCTTCCTACTCTCTATGTTTTGAACCATTCATGTGACACTAATTATAGATTCCGATGCTTCACTTCAGGTTTACTGTATCCCTCTGACCTTCTTATTGACGATGAAACACAGTAATTGCATCGGAATTAAATACAAAAGGCACAATGCCGACTTATGTACAAGAAAACTGACTCTTCTTACTGTTTATGTTTGAACCATTCATGTGACACTAGTTATAGGTCCGATGCTTCACTTTAGTTTTACTGTATCCCTCTGACCTTCTTATTGACGATGAAGCACAAAAATTGCATCGGAATTAAATATAAAAGGCACAATGCCGACTTAAGTACAAGAGAACTGACTCTTCTTACTGTCTATGTTTGAACCATTCCTGTGACACTAGTTATTGATTCCGATGCATCACTTCAGGTTTACTGTATCCTCTGACCTTCTTATTGACGATGTAACACAGAAATTGCATCGGAACTAAATACAAAAGGCACAATGCCGACTTAAGTACAAGAAAACTGACTCTTCTTACTGTCTATGTTTTGAACCATTCCTGTGACACTAGTTATAGATTCCGATGCTTCACTTCAGGTTTACTGTATCCCTCTGACCTTCTTATTGACGATGAAACACAGAAATTGCATCGGAATTAAATACAAAAGGCACATTGCCGACTTAAGTACAAGAAAACTGACTCTCCTTGCTCTCTTTGTTTTGAACCATTCATGTGACACTAATTATAGATTCCGATGCTTCACTTCAGGTTTACTATATCCCTCTGACCTTCTTATTGACGATGAAACACAGAAATTGCATCGGAATTAAATACAAAAGCCACAATGCCGACTTATGTACAAGAAAACTGACTCTTCTTACTGTTTATAATTGAACCATTCATGTGACACTTGTTATACATTCCGATGCTTCACTTCAGTTTTACTGTATCCCTCTGACCTTCTTATTGACGATGAAACACAGAAATTGCATCGGAATTAAATAGAAAAGGCACAAAGCCAACTTAAGTACAAGAAAACTGACTCTTCTTACTGTGTATGTTTTGAACAATTCCTGTGTCACTAGTTATAGATTCCGATGCTTCACTTCAGGTTTACTGTATCCCTCTGACCTTCTTATTGACGATGAAACACAGAAATTGCATCGGAATTAAATACTAAAGGCACAATGCCGACTTAAGTACAAGAAAACTGACTCTTCTTACTGTCTATGTTTTGAACCAATCATGTGACACTAGTTATAGATTCCGATGCTTCACTTCAGGTTTACTGTATCCCTCTGACCTTTTTATTGACGATGAAACAGAGAAATTGCATCGGAATTAAATACAAAAGGCACAGTGCCGACTTAAGTACAAGAAAACAGACTCTTCTTACTGTCTATGTTTTGAACCATTCCTGTGACTCTAGTTATAGATTCCGATGCTTCACTTCGGGTTTACTACATCCCTCTGACCTTCTTATTGACGATGAAACACAGAAATTGCATCGGAATTAAATACAAAAGGCACAATGCCGACTTATGTACAAGAAAACTGACTCTTCTTACTGTTTATAATTGAACCATTCATGTGACACTTGTTATAGATTCCGATGCTTCACTTCAGATTCACTGTATCCCTCTGACCTTCTTATTGACGATGAAACACAGAAATTGCATCGAAATTAAATAGAAAAGGCACAATGCCGACTTAAGTACAAGAAAACTGACTCTTCTTACTGGGTATGATTTCATCCATTCCTGTGACACTAGTTATAGATTCCGATGCTTCACTTCAGGTTTACTGTATCCCTCTGACCTTCTTATTGACGATGAAACACAGAAATTGCTTTGGAGTTAAAAACAAAAGGCACAATGCCGACTTAAGTACAAGAAAACTGACTCTTCTTACAGTCTATGATTTGAACCATTCCTGTGTCACTAGTTATAGATTCCGATGCTTCACTTCGGGTTTACTGTATCCCTCTGACCTTCTTATTGACGATGAAACACAGAAATTGCATCGGAATTAAATACAAATGGCGCAATGACGACTTAAGTACAAGAAAACTGACTCTTCTTACTGTCTATGTTTTGAAAGATTCCTGTGACACTAGTTATAGATTCCCATGCTTCACTTCAGGTTTACTGTTTCCCTCTGACCTTTTTATTGACGATGAAACACAGAAATTGCATCGGAATTAAATTCAAAAAGCACAAAGCCGACTTATGTACAAGAAAACTGACTCTTCTTACTGTCTATTTTTGAACCATTCATGTGACACTAGTTATAGATTCCGATGCTTCACTTCAGGTTTACTGTATCCCTCTGACCTTCTTATTGACGATGAAACACAGAAATTGCATCGTAGATATATGCAAAATTCACAATGGCGACTTAAGTACAATTAAACTGACTCTTCTTACTGTCTATGCTTTGAACCATTCCTGTGACACTAGTTATAGATTCCGATGCCCCACTTCATATTTACTCTATCCCTCTGACCTTCTTATTGACGCTGAAACACAAAAAATTGCATCGGAATTAAATAGAAAAGTCACAATGCCGACTTAAGTACAAGAAAAGTGACTCTTCTTATTGCTATGCTTTGAACCATTCCTGTGACACTAGTTATGGATTCCGATGCTTCACTTCAGATCTACTGTTTCCCTCTGACATTCTTATTGACGATGAAACACAGAATTTTCATCGGAATTAAATACAAAAGGCCTAATGCCGACTTAAGTACAAGAAAACTGACTCTTCTCACTGTCTATGTTTTGAACCATTCCTGTGACACTAGTTATAGATTCCGATGCTTCACTTCAGGTTTACTGTATCCCTCCGACCTTCTTATTGACGATGAAACACAGAAATTGCATCGGAATTAAATAGAAAAAGCACAATGCCGACTTAAGTACAAGAAAACTGACTCTTCTTACTAACTACGTTTTGAACCATTCCTGTGACACTAGTTATAGATTCCGATGCTTCACCTCAGGTTTACTGTATCCCTCTGACCTTTTTATTGACGAGGAAACACAGAAATGGCAACGGAATTAAATTAAAAGGCACAATGGCGACTTAAGTACAAGAAAACTGACTCTTCATACTGTCTATGTTTTGAACCATTCCTGTGACACTAGTTATAGATTCCGATGCATCACTTCAGGTTTACTGTATCCCTCTGACCTTCTTATTGACGATGAAACACAGAAATTGTATCGGAATTAAATACAAAAGGCACAATGCCGACTCAAGTACAAGGTAACTGGCTATTCTTACTGTCTATGTTTGAACGATTCATGTGACAATAGTTATAGATTCCGATGCTTCACTTCACGTTTACTGTATCCCACTGACCTTCTTATTGACGTTGAAACACAGAAATTGCATCGGAATTAAACACAAAAGGCACAATGCCGACTTAAGTGCAAGAAAACTGACTCTTCTTTCTGTCTATGTTTTGAACCATTCATGTGACACTAGTTATAGATTCCGATGCTTCACTTCAGCTTTACTGTATCCCTCTGACCTCTTTATTGACGATGAAACACAGAAATTGCATCGGAATTAAATACAAAACGCACAATGCCGACTTAAGTACAAGAAAACAGACTCTTCTTACTCTCTATGTTTTGAACCATTCATGTGACACTAATTATAGATTCCGATGCTTCACTTCAGGTTTACTGTATCCACCCGACCTTCTTTTTGACGATGAAACACAGAAATTGCATCGGAATTAAATAGAAAAGGCACAATGCCGACTTAAGTACAAGAAAACTGACTCTTCGTACTAACTATGTTTTGAACCATTCCTGTGACACTAGTTATAGATTCCGATGCTTCACCTCTGGTTTACTGTATCCCTCTGACCTTCTTTTTGACGATGAAACACAGAAATGGCAATGGAATTAAATTCAAAAGGCACAATGCCGACTTAAGTACAAGAAAAGTCACTCTTCTTATTGCTGTGCTTTGAACCATTCCTGTGACACTAGTTATAGATTCCGATGCTTCACTTCAGGTTTACTGTATCCCTCTGACCTTCTTATTGACGTTGAAACACAGAAATTGCATCGGAATTAAATACAAAAGGCACAATGCCGACTTAAGTACAAGGAAACTGACTCTTCTTACTGTCTATCTTTTGAACCATTCATGTGACATTAGTTATAGATTACGATGCTTCACTTCAGCTTTATTGTATCCCTCTGACCTTTTTATTGACGAAGAGAGACAGAAATTGCATCGGAATTAAATACAAAAGGCACAATGCCGACTTAAGTACAAGAAAACTGACTCTTCTTACTCTCTATGTTTTGAACCATTCATGTAACACTAATTATAGATTCCGATGCTTCACTTCATGTTTACTGTATCCCTCTGACCTTCTTATTGACGATGAAACACAGAAATTGTATCGGATTTAACTAAAAAAGGCACAATGCCGACTTATGTACGAGAAAACTGACTCTTCTTACTGTTTATGTTTGAACATTTCATGTGACACTTGCTATAGATTCCGATGCTTCATTTCGGGTTTACTGTATCCCTTTGACCTTCTTATTGAGGATGAAACACAGAAATTGCTTCGGAATTAAATACAAAAGGCACAATGCCGACTTAAGTACAAGAAAACTGACTCTTCTTACTGTCTATGTTTTGAACCAATCATGTGACACTAGTTATAGATTCCGATGCTTCACTTCAGGTTTACTGTATCCCTCTGACCTTTTTATTGACGATGAAACAGAGAAATTGCATCGGAATTAAATACAAAAGGCACAGTGCCGACTTAAGTACAAGAAAACAGACTCTTCTTACTGTCTATGTTTTGAACCATTCCTGTGACTCTAGTTATAGATTCCGATGCTTCACTTCGGGTTTACTGTATCCCTCTGACCTTCTTATTGACGATGAAACACAGAAATTGCATCGGAATTAAATACAAAAGGCACAATGCCGACTTATGTACAAGAAAACTGACTCTTCTTACTGTTTATAATTGAACCATTCATGTGACACTTGTTATAGATTCCGATGCTTGACTTCAGTTTTACTGTATCCCTCTGACCTTCTTATTGACGATGAAACACAGAAATTGCATCGAAATTAAATAGAAAAGGCACAATGCCGACTTAAGTACAAGAAAACTGACTCTTCTTACTGGGTATGATTTCAACCATTCCTGTGACACTAGTTATAGATTCCGATGCTTCACTTCAAGTTTACTGTATCCCTCTGACCTTCTTATTGACGATCAAACACAGAAATTGCTTTGGAGTTAAAAACAAAAGGCACAATGCCGACTTAAGTACAAGAAAACAGACTCTTCTTACAGTCTATGATTTGAACCATTCCTGTGTCACTAGTTATAGATTCAGATGCTTCACTTCAAGTTTACTGTATCCCTCTGACTTTCTCATTGACGATGAATCACAGATATTGCATCGGAATTAAATACAAATGGCGCAATGACGACTTAAGTACAAGAAAACTGACTCTTCTTACTGTCTATGTTTTGAAAGATTCCTGTGACACTAGTTATAGATTCCCATGCTTCACTTCAGGTTTACTGTTTCCCTCTGACCTTCTTATTGACGATGAAACACAGAAATTGCATCGTAGATATATGCAAAATTCACAATGGCGACTTAAGTACAATTAAACTGACTCTTCTTACTGTCTATGCTTTGAACCATTCCTGTGACACTAGTTATAGATTCCGATGCCCCACTTCATATTTACTCTATCCCTCTGACCTTCTTATTGACGCTGAAACACAAAAAATTGCATCGGAATTAAATAGAAAATCACAATGCCGACTTAAGTACAAGAAAAGTGACTCTTCTTATTGCTATGCTTTGAACCATTCCTGTGACACTAGTTATGGATTCCGATGCTTCACTTCAGATCTACTGTTTCCCTCTGACATTCTTATTGACGATGAAACACAGAATTTTCATCGGAATTAAATACAAAAGGCCTAATGCCGACTTAAGTACAAGAAAACTGACTCTTCTCATTGTCTATGTTTTGAACCATTCCTGTGACACTAGTTATAGATTCCGATGCTTCACTTCAGGTTTACTGTATCCCTCCGACCTTCTTATTGACGATGAAACACAGAAATTGCATCGGAATTAAATAGAAAAAGCACAATGCCGACTTAAGTACATGAAAACTGACTCTTCTTACTAACTACGTTTTGAACCATTCCTGTGACACTAGTTATAGATTCCGATGCTTCACCTCAGGTTTACTGTATCCCTCTGACCTTTTTATTGACGATGAAACACAGATATGGCAACGGAATTAAATTAAAAGGCACAATGGCGACTTAAGTACAAGAAAACTGACTCTTCATACTGTCTATGTTTTGAACCATTCCTGTGACACTAGTTATAGATTCCGATGCATCACTTCAGGTTTACTGTATCCCTCTGACCTTCTTATTGACGATGAAACACAGAAATTGTATCGGAATTAAATACAAAAGGCACATTGCCGACTCAAGTACAAGGTAACTGGCTCTTCTTACTGTCTATGTTTGAACGATTCATGTGACAATAGTTATAGATTCCGATGCTTCACTTCAGGTTTACTGTATCCCTCTGACCTTCTTATTGACGTTGAAACACAGAAATTGCATCGGAATTAAACACAAAAGGCACAATGCCGACTTAAGTGCAAGAAAACTGACTCTTCTTTCTGTCTATGTTTTGAACCATTCATGTGACACTAGTTATAGATTCCGATGCTTCACTTCAGCTTTACTGTATCCCTCTGACCTCTTTATTGACGATGAAACACAGAAATTGCATCGGAATTAAATACAAAACGCACAATGCCGACTTAAGTACAAGAAAACTGACTCTTCTTACTCTCTATGTTTTGAACCATTCATGTGACACTAATTATAGATTCCGATGCTTCACTTCTGGTTTACTGTATCCACCCGACCTTCTTTTTGACGATGAAACACAGAAATTGTATCGGAATTAAATAGAAAAGGCACAATGCCGACTTAAGTACAAGAAAACTGACTCTTCGTACTAACTATGTTTTGAACCATTCCTGTGACACTAGTTATAGATTCCGATGCTTCACCTCTGGTTTACTGTATCCCTCTGACCTTCTTATTGACGATGAAACTCAGAAATGGCAACGGAATTAAATTCAAAAGGCACAATGCCGACTTTAGTAGAAGAAAACTGTCTCTTCATACTGTCGATGATTTGAGCCATTCCTGTGACACTAGTTATAGATTCCGATGCATCACTTCAGGTTTAGTGTATCCCTCTGACCTTCTTATTGACGTTGAAACACAGAAATTGCATCGGAATTAAATACAAAAGGCACAATGCCGACTTAAGTACAAGAAAACTGACTCTTCTTACTGTCTATCTTTTGAACCATTCATGTGACATTAGTTATAGATTACGATGCTTCACTTCAGCTTTATTGTATCCCTCTGACCTTTTTATTGACGAAGAGAGACAGAAATTGCATCGGAATTAAATACAAAAGGCACAATGCCGACTTAAGTACAAGAAAACTGACTCTTCTTACTCTCTATGTTTTGAACCATTCATGTGACACTAATTATAGATTCCGATGCTTCACTTCATGTTTACTGTATCCCTCTGACCTTCTTATTGACGATGAAACACAGAAATTGTATCGGAATTAACTAAAAAAGGCACAATGCCGACTTATGTACGAGAAAACTGACTCTTCTTACTGTTTATGTTTGAACATTTCATGTGACACTTGCTATAGATTCCGATGCTTCACTTCGGGTTTACTGCATCCCTCTGACCTTCTTATTGAGGATGAAACACAGATATTGCTTCGGAATTAAATACAAAAGGCACAATGCCGACTTAAGTACAAGAAAACTGACTCTTCATACTGTATTTGATTGAACCATTCCTGTGACACTAGTTATAGATTCCGATGCTTCACTTCATTTTTACTGTATTCCTCTGACCTTCTTATTGACGATGAAACACAGAAATTGCATCGGAATTAAATAGAAAAGTCACAATGCCGACTTAAGTCCAAGAAAACAGACTCTCCTTACTGTCTATGTTTTGAACCATTCATGTGATACTAGTTATAGATTCCGATGCTTCACTTCAGGTTTACTGTATCCCTCTGACATTCTTATTGACGATGAAACACAGAAATTGCATCGGAATTAAATACAAAAGGCACAATGCCGACTTAAGTACAAGAAAACTGACTCTTCTTACTGTCTATGTTTTGAACCATTCCTGTGACACTAGTTATAGATTCCGATGCTTCACTTCAGGTTTACTGTATGCCTCTGACCTTCTTATTGACGATGAAACACAGAAATTGCATCGGAATTAAATACAAAAGGCACAATGCCGACTTAAGTACAAGAAAACAGACTCTTCTTACTCTCTATGTTTTGAACCATTCATGTGACAATTATTATAGATTCCGATGCTTCACTTCAGGTTTACTGTATTCCTCTGACCTTCTTATCGACGATGAAACACAGAAATTGCATCGGAATTAAATACAAAAGGCACAATGCCAGACTTATGTACAAGAAAAAGACTCTTCTTACTGTTTATGTTTGAACCATTCATGTGACACTAGTTGTATAATTCCGATGCTTCACTTCAGTTTTACTGTATCCCTCTGACCTTCTTATTGACGATGAAACACAGAAATTGCATTGGAATTAAATAGAAAAGGCACAATGCCGACTTAAGTACAAATAAACTGACTCTTCTTACCCTCTATGTTTTGAACCATTCCTGTGACACTAGTTATAGATTCCGATGCTTCACTTCAGGTTTACTGTATCCCTCTGACCTTCTTATTGACGATGAAACACAGAAATTGCTTTGAGGTTAAAAACTAAAGGCACAATGCCGACTTAAGTACAAGAAAACTGACTCTTCTTACAGTCTGTGGTTTGAACCATTTCTGTGACACTAGTTATAGATTCAGATGCTTCACTTCAAGTTTACTGTATCCCTCTGACCTTCTTATTGACGATGAAACACAGATATTGCATCGGAATTAAATACAAATGGCGCAATGACGACTTAAGTACAAGAAAACTGACTCTTCTTCCCGTCTATGTTTTGAACCATTCCTGTGACATTAGTTATAGTTTCCGATGCTTCACTTCAGGTTTACTGTATCCTTCAGACCTTCTTATTGACGATGAAACACAGAAATAGCATCGGAATTAAATACGAAAAGCACAATGCCGACTTATGTACATGAAAACTGACTCTTCTTACTGTCTATGTTTGAACCATTCATGTGACACTAGTTATAGATCCGATGCTTCACTTCAGTTTTACTGTATCCCTCTGACCTTCTTATTGACGATGAAGCAAAGAAATTGCATCGGAATTTAATAGAAAAGGCACAATGCCGACTTAAGTACAAGAAAACTGACTCTTCTTACTGTCTATGTTTGACCCATTCCTGTGACACTAGTTATTGATTCCGATTCTTCACTTCAGGTTTACTGTATCGCTCTGACCTTCTTATTGATGATGTAACACAGAAATTGCATCGGAATTAAATACAAAAGGCACAATGCCGACTTAAGTACAAGAAAACTGACTCTTCTTACTGTCTATGTTTTGAACCACTCCTGTGACACTAGTTATAGATCCGATGCTTCACTTCAGGTTTACTGTATCGCTCTGACCTTCTTATTGACGATGAAACACAGAAATTGCTTTGGAGTTAAAAACTAAAGGCACAATGCCGACTTAAGTACAAGAAAACTGACTCTTCTTACAGTCTATGATTTGAACCATTCCTGTGACACTAGTTATATATTCAGATGCTTCACCTCAAGTTTACTGTATCCCTCTGACCTTCTTATTGATGAAACACAGAAATTGCTTTGAGGTTAAAAACTAAAGGCACAATGCCGACTTAAGTACAAGAAAACTGACTCTTCTTACAGTCTATGGTTTGAACCATTTCTGTGACACTAGTTATAGATTCAGATGCTTCACTTCAAGTTTACTGTATCCCTCTGAACTTCTTATTGACGATGAAACACAGATATTGCATCGGAATTAAATACAAATGGCGCAATGACGACTTAAGTACAAGAAAACTGACTCTTCTTCCCGTCTATGTTTTGAACCATTCCTGTGACACTAGTTATAGATTCCGATGCTTCACTTCAGGTTTACTGTATCCATCAGACCTTCTTATTGACGATGAAACACAGAAATAGCATCGGAATTAAATACGAAAAGCACAATGCCGACTTATGTACATGAAAACTGACTCTTCTTACTGTCTATGTTTGAACCATTCATGTGACACTAGTTATAGATTCCGATGCTTCACTTCAGGTTTACTGTATCCCTCTGACCATCTTATTGACGATGAAACACAGAAATTGCATCGGAATTAAATACAAAAGGCACAATGCCGACTTAAGTACAAGAAAACTGACTCTTCTTACTGTCTATGTTTGAACCATTCATGTGACACTAGTTATAGATTC
The DNA here is from genome assembly GCF_023864345.2 of Schistocerca serialis cubense. Taxonomy (NCBI): domain Eukaryota; kingdom Metazoa; phylum Arthropoda; class Insecta; order Orthoptera; family Acrididae; genus Schistocerca; species Schistocerca serialis. The sequence continues at coordinate 973,231,405 of NC_064641.1, read as the reverse complement.
CGATGCTTCACTTCAGGTTTACTGTATCCCTCTGACCTTCTTATTGACGATGAAACACAGAAATTGCATCGGAGATATATGCAAAAGGCACAATGGCGACTTAAGTACTAGAAAACTGACTCTTCTTACTGTCTATGCTTTGAACCATTCCTGTGACTCTAGTTATATATTCCGATGCTTCACGTCATTTTTACTGTATCCCTCTGACCTTCTTATTGACGATGAAACCCAGAAATTGCATCGGAATTAAATAGAAAAGTCACAATGCCGACTATAGTACAAGAAAACTGACTCTTCTTAATGCTATGCTTTGAACCATTCCTGTGACACTAGTTATAGATTCCGATGCTTCACTTCAGGTTTACTGTATCCCTCTGACATTCTTATTGACGATGAAACACAGAAATTTCATGGGAATTAAATACAAAAGGCACAATGCCTACTTAAGTACAATAAAACTGACTCTTCTCACTGTCTATGTTTTGAACCATTCCTGTGACACTAGTTATAGATTCCGATGCTTCACTTCAGGTTTACTGTATCCCTCCGACCTTGTTATTGACGATGAAACACAGATATTGCAAAGGAATTAAATACAAATGGCGCAATGACTACTTAAGTACAAGAAAACTGACTCTTGTAACTGTCTATGTTTTGAACCATTCCTGTGACACTAGTCATAGATTCCGATGCCTCACTTCCGCTTTACTGTATCCATCAGACCTTCTTTTTGACGATGAAACACAGAAATAGCATCGGAATTAAATACAAAAGGCACAATGCCGACTTATATACAAGAAAACTAACTCTTCTTACTGTCTATGTTTGAACCATTCATGTGACACTAGTTATAGATTCCGATGCTTCACTTCAGGTTTACTGTATCCCTATGACCTTCTTATTGACGATGAAACACAGAAATTTTATCGGAATTAACTAAAAAAGGCACAATGCCGACTTATGTACAAGAAAACTGACTCTTCTTACTGTTTATGTTTGAACAATTCATGTGACACTTGCTATAGATTCCGATGCTTCACTTCAGGTTTACTGTATCCCTCTGACCTTCTTATTGAGGATGACACACAGAAATTGCATCGGAATTAAATACAAAAGGCAAAATGCCGACTTAAGTACAAGAAAACTGACTCTTCTTACTGTATTTGATTGAACCATTCCTGTGACACTAGTTATAGATTCCAATGCTTCACTTCAGGTTTACTGTATCCCTCTGACCTTCTTATTGACGATGAAGCACAGAAATTGCATCGGAGATATATGCAAAAGGCACAATGGCGACTTAAGTACAAGAAAATTGACCCTTCTTACTGTCTGTGCTTTGAACCATTCCTGTGACACTAGTTAGAGATTCCGATGCTTCACTTCATTTTTACTGAATCCCTCCGACCTTCTTATTGACGATGAAACACAGAAATTGCATTGGAATTAAATAGATAAGTCACAATACCGACATAAGTCCAAGAAAACTGACTCTTCTTATTGCTATGCTTTGAACCATTCCTGTGACACTAGTTATAGATTCCGATGCTTCACTTTAGGTTCACTGTATCCCTCTGACCTTCTTATTGACGATGAAACACAGAAATTGCATCGGAATTAAATACAAAAGGCGCAATGCCGACTTAAGTACAAGAAAACTGACCCTTCTTTCTGTTTATGTTTGAACATTTCATGTGACACTAGTTATAGATTCCGATGCTTCACTTCTGGTTTACTGTATCCCTCTAACATCTTATTGACGATGAAACACAGAAATTGCATAGGATATAAATACAAAAGGCACAATGCCGTCTTAAGTACAAGAAAACTGACTCTTCTTACTGTCTTTGATTGAACCATTCCTGTGACACTAGTTATAGATTGCGATGCTTCACTTCAGGTTTACTGTATCCCTCTGACCTTCTTATTGACGATGAAACACAGAAATTGCATCGGAATTAAATACAAAAGGCACAATGGCGACTTAAGTACAAGAAAACTGACTCTTCTTACTGTCTATGATTTGAACCATTCCTGTGACACTAGTTATAGATTCCAATGCTTCACTTCATTTTTACTGTATCCCTCTGACCTTCTTATTGACGATGAAACCCAGAAATTGCATCGGAATTAAATAGAAAAGTCACAATGCCGACTATAGTACAAGAAAACTGACTCTTCTTAATGCTATGCTTTGAACCATTCCTGTGACACTAGTTATAGATTCCGATGCTTCACTTCAGGTTTACTGTATCCCTCTGACATTCTTATTGACGATGAAACACAGAAATTTCATGGGAATTAAATACAAAAGGCACAATGCCTACTTAAGTACAATAAAACTGACTCTTCTCACTGTCTATGTTTTGAACCATTCCTGTGACACTAGTTATAGATTCCGATGCTTCACTTCAGGTTTACTGTATCCCTCCGACCTTGTTATTGACGATGAAACACAGATATTGCAAAGGAATTAAATACAAATGGCGCAATGACTACTTAAGTACAAGAAAACTGACTCTTGTAACTGTCTATGTTTTGAACCATTCCTGTGACACTAGTCATAGATTCCGATGCCTCACTTCCGCTTTACTGTATCCATCAGACCTTCTTTTTGACGATGAAACACAGAAATAGCATCGGAATTAAATACAAAAGGCACAATGCCGACTTATATACAAGAAAACTAACTCTTCTTACTGTCTATGTTTGAACCATTCTTGTGACACTAGTTATAGATTCCGATGCTTCACTTCAGGTTTACTGTATCCCTATGACCTTCTTATTGACGATGAAACACAGAAATTTTATCGGAATTAACTAAAAAAGGCACAATGCCGACTTATGTACAAGAATACTGACTCTTCTTACTGTTTATGTTTGAACAATTCATGTGACACTTGCTATAGATTCCGATGCTTCACTTCAGGTTTACTGTATCCCTCTGACCTTCTTATTGAGGATGACACACAGAAATTGCATCGGAATTAAATACAAAAGGCACAATGCCGACTTAAGTACAAGAAAACTGACTCTTCTTACTGTATTTGATTGAACCATTCCTGTGACACTAGTTATAGATTCCAATGCTTCACTTCAGGTTTACTGTATCCCTCTGACCTTCTTATTGACGATGAAGCACAGAAATTGCATCGGAGATATATGCAAAAGGCACAATGGCGACTTAAGTACAAGAAAATTGACCCTTCTTACTGTCTGTGCTTTGAACCATTCCTGTGACACTAGTTATAGATTCCGATGCTTCACTTCATTTTTACTGAATCCCTCCGACCTTCTTATTGACGATGAAACACAGAAATTGCATTGGAATTAAATAGATAAGTCACAATACCGACATAAGTCCAAGAAAACTGACTCTTCTTATTGCTATGCTTTGAACCATTCCTGTGACACTAGTTATAGATTCCGATGCTTCACTTTAGGTTCACTGTATCCCTCTGACCTTCTTATTGACGATGAAACACAGAAATTGCATCGGAATTAAATACAAAAGGCGCAATGCCGACTTAAGTACAAGAAAACTGACTCTTCTTTCTGTTTATGTTTGAACATTTCATGTGACACTAGTTATAGATTCCGATGCTTCACTTCTGGTTTACTGTATCCCTCTAACATCTTATTGACGATGAAACACAGAAATTGCATAGGATATAAATACAAAAGGCACAATGCCGTCTTAAGTACAAGAAAACTGACTCTTCTTACTGTCTTTGATTGAACCATTCCTGTGACACTAGTTATAGATTGCGATGCTTCACTTCAGGTTTACTGTATCCCTCTGACCTTCTTATTGACGATGAAACACAGAAATTGCATCGGAATTAAATACACAAGGCACAATGGCGACTTAAGTACAAGAAAACTGACTCTTCTTAATGTCTATGATTTGAACCATTCCTGTGACACTAGTTATAGATTCCAATGCTTCACTTCAGGTTTACTGTATCCCTCTGACCTCTTTATTGACGATGAAACACAGAAATTGCATCGGAATTAAATACAAAACGCACAATGCCGACTTAAGTACAAGAAAACTAACTCTTCTTACTCTCTATTTTTTGAACCATTCATGTGACACTAATTATAGATTCCGATGCTTCACTTCAGGTTTACTGTATCCACCCGACCTTCTTATTGACGATGAAACACAGAAATTGCATCGGAATTAAATAGAAAAGGCACAATGCCGACTTAAGTACAAGAAAACTGACTCTTCGTACTAACTATGTTTTGAACCATTCCTGTGACACTAGTTATAGATTCCGATGCTTCACCTCAGGTTTACTGTATCCCTCTGACCTTCTTATTGACGATGAAACACAGAAATGGCAACGGAATTAAATTCAAAAGGCACAATGCCGACTTAAGTACAAGAAAAGTCACTCTTCTTATTGCTATGCTTTGAACCATTCCTGTGACACTAGTTATAGATTCCGATGCTTCACTTCAGGTTTCCTGTATCCCTCTGACATTCTTATTGACGATGAAACACAGAAATTTCATCGGAATTAAATACAAAAGGCACAATGCCGACTTAAGTACAAGAAAACTGACTCTTCTCACTGTCTATGTTTTGAACCATTCCTGTGACACTAGTTATAGATTCCGATGCTTCACTTCAGGTTTACTGTATCCCTCCGACCTTCTTATTGACGATGAAACACAGAAATTGCATCGGAATTAAATAGAAAAAGCAGAATGCCGACTTAAGTACAAGAAAACTGACTCTTCTTACTAACTATGTTTTGAACCATTCCTGTGACACTAGTTATAGATTCCGACGCTTCACCTCAGGTTTACTGTATCCCTCTGACCTTCTTATTGACGATGAAACTCAGAAATGGCAACGGAATTAAATTCAAAAGGCACAATGCCGACTTTAGTAGAAGAAAACTGACTCTTCATACTGTCGATGTTTTGAACCATTCCTGTGACACTAGTTATAGATTCCGATGCATCACTTCAGGTTTACTGTATCCCTCTGACCTTCTTATTGACGTTGAAACACAGAAATTGCATCGGAATTAAATACAAAAGGCACAATGCCGACTTAAGTACAACAAAAACTGACTCTTCTTACTGTCTATCTTTTGAACCATTCATGTGACACTAGTTATAGATTACGATGCTTCACTTCAGCTTTACTGTATCCCTCTGACCTTTTTATTGACGATGAAACACAGAAATTGCATCGGAATTAAATACAAAAGGCACAATGCCGACTTAAGTACAAGAAAACTGACTCTTCTTACTCCCTATGTTTTGAACCATTCATGTGACACTAATTATAGATTCCGATGCTTCACTTTATGTCTACTGTATCCCTCTGACCTTCTTATTGACGATGAAACACATAAATTGTATCGGAATTAACTAAAAAAGGCACAATGCAGACTTATGTACAAGAAAACTGACTCTTCTTACTGTTTATGTTTGAACATTTCATGTGACACTTGCTATAGATTCCGATGCTTCACTTCAGGTTTACTGTATCCCTCTGACCTTCTTATTGAGGATGAAACACAGAAATTGCTTCGGAATTAAATACAAAAGGCACAATGCCGACTTAAGTACAAGATAAGTGACTCTTCTTAATGTCTATGTTTTGAACTATTCCTGTGACACTAGGTATAGATTCCGATGCTTCACTTCAGGTTTACTGTATCCAACTGACTTCCTTATTGACGATGAAACACAGAAATTGCATCGGAATTAAATACAAAAGGCACAATGCCGACTAAAGTACAAGAAAACTGACTCTTCTTACTCTCTATGTTTTGAACCATTCATGTGACACTATTTATAGATTCCGATGCTTCACTTCAGGTTTACTGTATCCCTCTGACCTTCTTATTGACGATGAAACACAGTAATTGCATCGGAATTAAATACAAAAGGCACAATGCCGACTTATGTACAAGAAAACTGACTCTTCTTACTGTTTATGTTTGAACCATTCATGTGACACTAGTTATAGATCCGATGCTTCACTTCAGTTTTACTGTATCCCTCTGACCTTCTTATTGACGATGAAGCACAAAAATTGCATCGGAATTAAATATAAAAGGCACAATGCCGACTTAAGTACAAGAGAACTGACTCTTCTTACTGTCTATGTTTGAACCATTCCTGTGACACTAGTTATTGATTCCGATGCTTCACTTCAGGTTTACTGTATCCCTCTGACCTTCTTATTGACGATGAAACACAGATATTGCATCGGAATTAAATACAAATGCCGCAATGACGACTTAAGTACAAGAAAACTGACTCTTCTTACTGTCTATGTTTTGAACCATTCTTGTTACACTAGTCATAGATTCCGATGCCTCACTTCAGGTTTACTGTATCCATCAGACCTTATTTTTGACGATGAAACACAGAGATAGCATCGGAATTAAATACAAAAGGCACAATGCCGACTTAAGTACAAGAAAACTGACTCCTCTTACTGTCTTTGATTGAACCATTCCTGTGACACTAGTTATAGATTGCGATGCTTCACTTCAGGTTTACTGTATCCCTCTGACCTTCTTATTGACGATGAAACACAGAAATTGCATCGGAATAAAATACAAATGGCACAATGCCGACTTAAATACAAGAAAACTGACTCTTCTTACCGTCTATGTTTTGAACCATTCCTGTGACACTAGTTATAGATTCCGATGTTCACATCAGGTTTACTGTATCCCTCTGACCTTCTTATTGACGATGAAACACAGAATTTGTATCGGAATTAAATAAAAAAGGCACAATGCCGACTTATGTACAAGAAAACTGACTCTTCTTACTGTTTATGTTTGAACATTTCATGTGACACTTGCTATAGATTCCGATGCTTCACTTCAGGTTTACTGTATCCCTCTGACCTTCTTATTGAGGATGAAACACAGAAATTGCATCGGAATTAAATACAAAAGGCACAATGCCGTCTTAAGGACAAGAAAACTGACTCTTCTTACTGTCTTTGATTGAACCATTCCTGTGACACTAGTTATAGATTGCGATGCTTCACTTCAGGTTTAATGTATCCCTCTGACCTTCTTATTGACGATGAAACACAGAAATTGCATCGGAATTAAATACAAAAGGCACAATGGCGACTTAAGTACAAGAAAACTGACTCTTCTTACTGTCTATGCTTTGAACCATTCCTGTGACACTAGTTATAGATTCCAATGCTTCACTTCAGGTTTACTGTATCCCTCTGACCTTCTTATTGACGATGAAGCACAGAAATTGCATCGGAGATATAAGCAAAAGGCACAATGGCGACTTAAGTACAAGAAAACTGACCCTTCTTACTGTCTGTGCTTTGAACCATTCCTGTGACACTAGTTATAGGTTCCGATGCTTCACTTCATTTTTACTGAATCCCTCCGACCTTCTTATTGACGATGAAACACAGAAATTGCATTGGAATTAAATAGAAAAGTCACAATACCGACATAAGTCCAAGAAAACTGACCCTTCTTATTGCTATGCTTTGAACCATTCCTGTGACACTAGTTATAGATTCCGATGCTTCACTTTAGGTTCACTGTATCCCTCTGACCTTCTTATTGACGATGAAACACAGAAATTGCATCGGAATTAAATACAAAAGGCACAATGCCGACTTAAGTACAAGAAAACTGACTCTTCTTACTCTCTATGTTTTGAACCATTCATGTGACACAAATTATAGATTCCGATGCTTCACTTCAGGTTTACTGTATTCCTCTGACCTTCTTATTGACGATGAAACACAGAAATTGCATCGGAATTAAATACAAAAGGCGCAATGCCGACTTAAGTACAAGAAAACTGACTCTTCTTTCTGTTTATGTTTGAACATTTCATGTGACACTAGTTATAGATTCCGATGCTTCACTTCAGGTTTACTGTATCCCTCTAACATCTTATTGACGATGAAACACAGAAATTGCATCGGATATAAATACAAAAGGCACAATGCCGTCTTAAGTACAAGAAAACTGACTCTTCTTACTGTCTTTGATTGAACCATTCCTGTGACACTAGTTATAGATTGCGATGCTTCACTTCAGGTTTACTGTATCCCTCTGACCTTGTTATTGACGATGAAACACAGAAATTGCATCGGAATTAAATACAAAAGGCACAATGGCGACTTAAGTACAAGAAAACTGACTCTTCTTACTGTCTATGTGTTGAACCATTCCTGTGACACTAGTTATAGATTCCAATGCTTCACTTCAGGTTTACTGTATCCCTCTGACCTCTTTATTGACGATGAAACACAGAAATTGCATCGGAATTAAATACAAAACGCACAATGCCGACTTAAGTACAAGAAAACTGACTCTTCTTACCCTCTATGCTTTGAACCATTCATGTGACACTAATTATAGATTCCGATGCTTCACTTCAGGTTTACTGTATCCACCCGACCTTCTTATTGACGATGAAACACAGAAATTGCATCGGAATTAAATAGAAAAGGCACAATGCCGACTTAAGTACAAGAAAACTGACTCTTCGTACTAACTATGTTTTGAACCATTCCTGTGACACTAGTTATAGATTCCGATGCTTCACCTCAGGTTTACTGTATCCCTCTGACCTTCTTATTGACGATGAAACACAGAAATGGCAACGGAATTAAATTCAAAAGGCACAATGCCGACTTAAGTACAATAAAAGTCACTCTTCTTATTGCTATGCTTTGAACCATTCCTGTGACACTAGTTATAGATTCCGATGCTTCACTTCAGGTTTACTGTATCCCTCTGACATTCTTATTGACGATGAAACACAGAAATTTCATCGGAATTAAATACAAAAGGCACAATGCCGACTTAAGTACAAGAAAACTGACTCTTCTCACTGTCTATGTTTTGAACCATTCCTGTGACACTAGTTATAGATTCCGATGCTTCACTTCAGGTTTACTGTATCCCTCTGACCTTCTTATTGACGATGAAACACAGAAATTGCATCGGAATTAAATACAAAAGGCACAATGGCGACTTAAGTACAAGAAAACTGACTCTTCTTACTGTCTATGATTTGAACCATTCCTGTGACACTAGTTATAGATTCCAATGCTTCACTTCATTTTTACTGTATCCCTCTGACCTTCTTATTGACGATGAAACCCAGAAATTGCATCGGAATTAAATAGAAAAGTCACAATGCCGACTATAGTACAAGAAAACTGACTCTTCTTAATGCTATGCTTTGAACCATTCCTGTGACACTAGTTATAGATTCCGATGCTTCACTTCAGGTTTACTGTATCCCTCTGACATTCTTATTGACGATGAAACACAGAAATTTCATGGGAATTAAATACAAAAGGCACAATGCCTACTTAAGTACAATAAAACTGACTCTTCTCACTGTCTATGTTTTGAACCATTCCTGTGACACTAGTTATAGATTCCGATGCTTCACTTCAGGTTTACTGTATCCCTCCGACCTTGTTATTGACGATGAAACACAGATATTGCAAAGGAATTAAATACAAATGGCGCAATGACTACTTAAGTACAAGAAAACTGACTCTTGTAACTGTCTATGTTTTGAACCATTCCTGTGACACTAGTCATAGATTCCGATGCCTCACTTCCGCTTTACTGTATCCATCAGACCTTCTTTTTGACGATGAAACACAGAAATAGCATCGGAATTAAATACAAAAGGCACAATGCCGACTTATATACAAGAAAACTAACTCTTCTTACTGTCTATGTTTGAACCATTCATGTGACACTAGTTATAGATTCCGATGCTTCACTTCAGGTTTACTGTATCCCTATGACCTTCTTATTGACGATGAAACACAGAAATTTTATCGGAATTAACTAAAAAAGGCACAATGCCGACTTATGTACAAGAATACTGACTCTTCTTACTGTTTATGTTTGAACAATTCATGTGACACTTGCTATAGATTCCGATGCTTCACTTCAGGTTTACTGTATCCCTCTGACCTTCTTATTGAGGATGACACACAGAAATTGCATCGGAATTAAATACAAAAGGCACAATGCCGACTTAAGTACAAGAAAACTGACTCTTCTTACTGTATTTGATTGAACCATTCCTGTGACACTAGTTATAGATTCCAATGCTTCACTTCAGGTTTACTGTATCCCTCTGACCTTCTTATTGACGATGAAGCACAGAAATTGCATCGGAGATATATGCAAAAGGCACAATGGCGACTTAAGTACAAGAAAATTGACCCTTCTTACTGTCTGTGCTTTGAACCATTCCTGTGACACTAGTTATAGATTCCGATGCTTCACTTCATTTTTACTGAATCCCTCCGACCTTCTTATTGACGATGAAACACAGAAATTGCATTGGAATTAAATAGATAAGTCACAATACCGACATAAGTCCAAGAAAACTGACTCTTCTTATTGCTATGCTTTGAACCATTCCTGTGACACTAGTTATAGATTCCGATGCTTCACTTTAGGTTCTCTGTATCCCTCTGACCTTCTTATTGACGATGAAACACAGAAATTGCATCGGAATTAAATACAAAAGGCGCAATGCCGACTTAAGTACAAGAAAACTGACTCTTCTTTCTGTTTATGTTTGAACATTTCATGTGACACTAGTTATAGATTCCGATGCTTCACTTCTGGTTTACTGTATCCCTCTAACATCTTATTGACGATGAAACACAGAAATTGCATAGGATATAAATACAAAAGGCACAATGCCGTCTTAAGTACAAGAAAACTGACTCTTCTTACTGTCTTTGATTGAACCATTCCTGTGACACTAGTTATAGATTGCGATGCTTCACTTCAGGTTTACTGTATCCCTCTGACCTTCTTATTGACGATGAAACACAGAAATTGCATCGGAATTAAATACACAAGGCACAATGGCGACTTAAGTACAAGAAAACTGACTCTTCTTAATGTCTATGATTTGAACCATTCCTGTGACACTAGTTATAGATTCCAATGCTTCACTTCAGGTTTACTGTATCCCTCTGACCTCTTTATTGACGATGAAACACAGAAATTGCATCGGAATTAAATACAAAACGCACAATGCCGACTTAAGTACAAGAAAACTAACTCTTCTTACTCTCTATTTTTTGAACCATTCATGTGACACTAATTATAGATTCCGATGCTTCACTTCAGGTTTACTGTATCCACCCGACCTTCTTATTGACGATGAAACACAGAAATTGCATCGGAATTAAATAGAAAAGGCACAATGCCGACTTAAGTACAAGAAAACTGACTCTTCGTACTAACTATGTTTTGAACCATTCCTGTGACACTAGTTATAGATTCCGATGCTTCACCTCAGGTTTACTGTATCCCTCTGACCTTCTTATTGACGATGAAACACAGAAATGGCAACGGAATTAAATTCAAAAGGCACAATGCCGACTTAAGTACAAGAAAAGTCACTCTTCTTATTGCTATGCTTTGAACCATTCCTGTGACACTAGTTATAGATTCCGATGCTTCACTTCAGGTTTCCTGTATCCCTCTGACATTCTTATTGACGATGAAACACAGAAATTTCATCGGAATTAAATACAAAAGGCACAATGCCGACTTAAGTACAAGAAAACTGACTCTTCTCACTGTCTATGTTTTGAACCATTCCTGTGACACTAGTTATAGATTCCGATGCTTCACTTCAGGTTTACTGTATCCCTCCGACCTTCTTATTGACGATGAAACACAGAAATTGCATCGGAATTAAATAGAAAAAGCACAATGCCGACTTAAGTACAAGAAAACTGACTCTTCTTACTAACTATGTTTTGAACCATTCCTGTGACACTAGTTATAGATTCCGACGCTTCACCTCAGGTTTACTGTATCCCTCTGACCTTCTTATTGACGATGAAACTCAGAAATGGCAACGGAATTAAATTCAAAAGGCACAATGCCGACTTTAGTAGAAGAAAACTGACTCTTCATACTGTCGATGTTTTGAACCATTCCTGTGACACTAGTTATAGATTCCGATGCATCACTTCAGGTTTACTGTATCCCTCTGACCTTCTTATTGACGTTGAAACACAGAAATTGCATCGGAATTAAATACAAAAGGCACAATGCCGACTTAAGTACAACAAAAACTGACTCTTCTTACTGTCTATCTTTTGAACCATTCATGTGACACTAGTTATAGATTACGATGCTTCACTTCAGCTTTACTGTATCCCTCTGACCTTTTTATTGACGATGAAACACAGAAATTGCATCGGAATTAAATACAAAAGGCACAATGCCGACTTAAGTACAAGAAAACTGACTCTTCTTACTCCCTATGTTTTGAACCATTCATGTGACACTAATTATAGATTCCGATGCTTCACTTTATGTCTACTGTATCCCTCTGACCTTCTTATTGACGATGAAACACATAAATTGTATCGGAATTAACTAAAAAAGGCACAATGCAGACTTATGTACAAGAAAACTGACTCTTCTTACTGTTTATGTTTGAACATTTCATGTGACACTTGCTATAGATTCCGATGCTTCACTTCAGGTTTACTGTATCCCTCTGACCTTCTTATTGAGGATGAAACACAGAAATTGCTTCGGAATTAAATACAAAAGGCACAATGCCGACTTAAGTACAAGATAAGTGACTCTTCTTAATGTCTATGTTTTGAACTATTCCTGTGACACTAGGTATAGATTCCGATGCTTCACTTCAGGTTTACTGTATCCAACTGACTTCCTTATTGACGATGAAACACAGAAATTGCATCGGAATTAAATACAAAAGGCACAATGCCGACTAAAGTACAAGAAAACTGACTCTTCTTACTCTCTATGTTTTGAACCATTCATGTGACACTATTTATAGATTCCGATGCTTCACTTCAGGTTTACTGTATCCCTCTGACCTTCTTATTGACGATGAAACACAGTAATTGCATCGGAATTAAATACAAAAGGCACAATGCCGACTTATGTACAAGAAAACTGACTCTTCTTACTGTTTATGTTTGAACCATTCATGTGACACTAGTTATAGATCCGATGCTTCACTTCAGTTTTACTGTATCCCTCTGACCTTCTTATTGACGATGAAGCACAAAAATTGCATCGGAATTAAATATAAAAGGCACAATGCCGACTTAAGTACAAGAGAACTGACTCTTCTTACTGTCTATGTTTGAACCATTCCTGTGACACTAGTTATTGATTCCGATGCTTCACTTCAGGTTTACTGTATCCCTCTGACCTTCTTATTGACGATGAAACACAGATATTGCATCGGAATTAAATACAAATGCCGCAATGACGACTTAAGTACAAGAAAACTGACTCTTCTTACTGTCTATGTTTTGAACCATTCTTGTTACACTAGTCATAGATTCCGATGCCTCACTTCAGGTTTACTGTATCCATCAGACCTTATTTTTGACGATGAAACACAGAGATAGCATCGGAATTAAATACAAAAGGCACAATGCCGACTTAAGTACAAGAAAACTGACTCCTCTTACTGTCTTTGATTGAACCATTCCTGTGACACTAGTTATAGATTGCGATGCTTCACTTCAGGTTTACTGTATCCCTCTGACCTTCTTATTGACGATGAAACACAGAAATTGCATCGGAATAAAATACAAATGGCACAATGCCGACTTAAATACAAGAAAACTGACTCTTCTTACCGTCTATGTTTTGAACCATTCCTGTGACACTAGTTATAGATTCCGATGTTCACATCAGGTTTACTGTATCCCTCTGACCTTCTTATTGAGGATGAAACACAGAAATTGCATCGGAATTAAATACAAAAGGCACAATGCCGTCTTAAGGACAAGAAAACTGACTCTTCTTACTGTCTTTGATTGAACCATTCCTGTGACACTAGTTATAGATTGCGATGCTTCACTTCAGGTTTACTGTATCCCTCTGACCTTCTTATTGACGATGAAACACAGAAATTGCATCGGAATTAAATACAAAAGGCACAATGGCGACTTAAGTACAAGAAAACTGACTCTTCTTACTGTCTATGCTTTGAACCATTCCTGTGACACTAGTTATAGATTCCAATGCTTCACTTCAGGTTTACTGTATCCCTCTGACCTTCTTATTGACGATGAAGCACAGAAATTGCATCGGAGATATATGCAAAAGGCACAATGGCGACTTAAGTACAAGAAAACTGACCCTTCTTACTGTCTGTGCTTTGAACCATTCCTGTGACACTAGTTATAGGTTCCGATGCTTCACTTCATTTTTACTGAATCCCTCCGACCTTCTTATTGACGATGAAACACAGAAATTGCATTGGAATTAAATAGAAAAGTCACAATACCGACATAAGTCCAAGAAAACTGACCCTTCTTATTGCTATGCTTTGAACCATTCCTGTGACACTAGTTATAGATTCCGATGCTTCACTTTAGGTTCACTGTATCCCTCTGACCTTCTTATTGACGATGAAACACAGAAATTGCATCGGAATTAAATACAAAAGGCACAATGCCGACTTAAGTACAAGAAAACTGACTCTTCTTACTCTCTATGTTTTGAACCATTCATGTGACACAAATTATAGATTCCGATGCTTCACTTCAGGTTTACTGTATTCCTCTGACCTTCTTATTGACGATGAAACACAGAAATTGCATCGGAATTAAATACAAAAGGCGCAATGCCGACTTAAGTACAAGAAAACTGACTCTTCTTTCTGTTTATGTTTGAACATTTCATGTGACACTAGTTATAGATTCCGATGCTTCACTTCAGGTTTACTGTATCCCTCTAACATCTTATTGACGATGAAACACAGAAATTGCATCGGATATAAATACAAAAGGCACAATGCCGTCTTAAGTACAAGAAAACTGACTCTTCTTACTGTCTTTGATTGAACCATTCCTGTGACACTAGTTATAGATTGCGATGCTTCACTTCAGGTTTACTGTATCCCTCTGACCTTGTTATTGACGATGAAACACAGAAATTGCATCGGAATTAAATACAAAAGGCACAATGGCGACTTAAGTACAAGAAAACTGACTCTTCTTACTGTCTATGTGTTGAACCATTCCTGTGACACTAGTTATAGATTCCAATGCTTCACTTCAGGTTTACTGTATCCCTCTGACCTCTTTATTGACGATGAAACACAGAAATTGCATCGGAATTAAATACAAAACGCACAATGCCGACTTAAGTACAAGAAAACTGACTCTTCTTACCCTCTATGCTTTGAACCATTCATGTGACACTAATTATAGATTCCGATGCTTCACTTCAGGTTTACTGTATCCACCCGACCTTCTTATTGACGATGAAACACAGAAATTGCATCGGAATTAAATAGAAAAGGCACAATGCCGACTTAAGTACAAGAAAACTGACTCTTCGTACTAACTATGTTTTGAACCATTTCTGTGACACTAGTTATAGATTCCGATGCTTCACCTCAGGTTTACTGTATCCCTCTGACCTTCTTATTGACGATGAAACACAGAAATGGCAACGGAATTAAATTCAAAAGGCACAATGCCGACTTAAGTACAATAAAAGTCACTCTTCTTATTGCTATGCTTTGAACCATTCCTGTGACACTAGTTATAGATTCCGATGCTTCACTTCAGGTTTACTGTATCCCTCTGACATTCTTATTGACGATGAAACACAGAAATTTCATCGGAATTAAATACAAAAGGCACAATGCCGACTTAAGTACAAGAAAACTGACTCTTCTTACTGTCTATCTTTTGAACCATTCATGTGACACTAATTATAGATTCCGATGCTTCACTTCAGGTTTACTGTATCCCTCTGACCTTCTTATTGACGATGAAACACAGAAATTGTAACGGAATTAACTAAAAAAGGCACAATGCAGACTTATGTACAAGAAAACTGACTCTTCTTACTGTTTATGTTTGAACATTTCATGTGACACTTGCTATAGATTCCGATGCTTCACTTCAGGTTTACTGTATCCCTCTGACCTTCTTATTGAGGATGAAACACAGAAATTGCTTCGGAATTAAATACAAAAGGCACAATGCCGACTTAAGTACAAGAAAAGTGACTCTTCTTACTGTCTATGTTTTGAACCATTCCTGTGACACTAGGTATAGATTCCGATGCTTCACTTCAGGTTTACTGTATCCCTCTGACCTCCTTATTGACGATGAAACACAGAAATTGCATCGGAATTAAATACAAAAGGCACAATGCCGACTAAAGTACAAGAAAACTGACTCTTCTTACTCTCTATGTTTTGAACCATTCATGTGACACTATTTATAGATTCCGATGCTTCACTTCAGGTTTACTGTATCCCTCTGACCTTCTTATTGACGATGAAACACAGTAATTGCATCGGAATTAAATACAAAAGGCACAATGCCGACTTATGTACAAGAAAACTGACTCTTCTTACTGTTTATGTTTGAACCATTCATGTGACACTAGTTATAGATCCGATGCTTCACTTCAGTTTTACTGTATCCCTCTGACCTTCTTATTGACGATGAAGCACAAAAATTGCATCGGAATTAAATATAAAAGGCACAATGCCGACTTAAGTACAAGAGAACTGACTCTTCTTACTGTCTATGTTTGAACCATTCCTGTGACACTAGTTATTGATTCCGATGCTTCACTTCAGGTTTACTGTATTCCTCTGACCTTCTTATTGACGATGAAACACAGATATTGCATCGGAATTAAATACAAATGGCGCAATGACGACTTAAGTACAAGAAAACTGACTCTTCTTACTGTCTATGTTTTGAACCATTCTTGTTACACTAGTCATAGATTCCGATGCCTCGCTTCAGGTTTACTGTATCCATCAGACCTTATTTTTGACGATGAAACACAGAGATAGCATCGGAATTAAATACAAAAGGCACAATGCCGACTTAAGTACAAGAAAACTGACTCCTCTTACTGTCTTTGATACAACCATTCCTGTGACACTAGTTATAGATTGCGATGCTTCACTTCAGGTTTACTGTATCCCTCTGACCTTCTTATTGACGATGAAGCACAGAAATTGCATCGGAATAAAATACAAATGGCACAATGCCGACTTAAATACAAGAAAACTGACTCTTCTTACTGTCTATGTTTTGAACCATTCCTGTGACACTAGTTATAGATTCCGATGTTCACATCAGGTTTACTGTATCCCTCTGACCTTCTTATTGACGATGAAACACAGAATTTGTATCGGAATTAAATAAAAAAGGCACAATGCCGACTTATGTACAAGAAAACTGACTCTTCTTACTGTTTATGTTTGAACATTTCATGTGACACTTGCTATAGATTCCGATGCTTCACTTCAGGTTTACTGTATCCCTCTGACCTTCTTATTGAGGGTGAAACACAGAAATTGCATCGGAATTAAATACAAAAGGCACAATGCCGACTTAAGTACAAGAAAACTGACTCTTCTTACTGTATTTGATTGAACCATTCCTGTGACACTAGTTATAGATTCCGATGCTTCACTTCATTTTTACTGTATCCCTCTGACCTTCTTATTGACGATGAAACACAGAAATTGCATCGGAATTAAATAGAAAAGTCACAATGCCGACTTAAGTCCAAGAAAACTGGCTCTTCTTACTGTCTATGTTTTGAACCATTCATGTGATACTAGTTATAGATTCCGATGCTTCACTTCAGGTTTACTGTATCCCTCTGACATTCTTATTGACGATGATACACAGAAATTGCATCGGAAATAAATACAAAAGGCACAATGCCGACTTATGTACAAGAAAACAGACTCTTCTTACTCTCTATGTTTTGAACCATTCATGTGACAATAATTATAGATTCCGATGCTTCACTTCAGGTTTACTGTATCCCTCTGACCTTGTTATTGACGATGAAACACAGAAATTGCATCGGAATTAAATACAAAAGGCACAATGCCGACTTATGTACAAGAAAAAGACTCTTCTTACTGTTTATGTTTCAACCATTCATGTGACACTAGTTGTAGATTCCGATGCTTCACTTCAGTTTTACTGTATCCCTCTGACCTTCTTATTGACGATGAAACACAGGAATTGCATCGGAATTAAATAGAAAAGGCACAATGCCGACTTAAGTACAAAAAAACTGACTCTCCTTATCCTCAATGTTTTGAACCATTCCTGTGACACTAGTTATAGATTCCGTTGCTTCACTTCAGGTTTACTGTATCCCTCTGACCTTCTTATTGACGATGAAACACAGATATTGCATCGGAATTAAATACAAATGCCGCAATGACGACTTAAGTACAAGAAAACTGACTCTTCTTACTGTCTATGTTTTGAACCATTCTTATTACACTAGTCATAGATTCCGATGCCTCACTTCAGGTTTACTGTATCCATCAGACCTTATTTTTGACGATGAAACACAGAGATAGCATCGGAATTAAATACAAAAGGCACAATGCCGACTTAAGTACAAGAAAACTGACTCCTCTTACTGTCTTTGATTGAACCATTCCTGTGACACTAGTTATAGATTGCGATGCTTCACTTCAGGTTTACTGTATCCCTCTGACCTTCTTATTGACGATGAAACACAGAAATTGCATCGGAATAAAATACAAATGGCACAATGCCGACTTAAATACAAGAAAACTGACTCTTCTTACTGTCTATGTTTTGAACCATTCCTGTGACACTAGTTATAGATTCCGATGTTCACATCAGGTTTACTGTATCCCTCTGACCCACTTATTGACGATGAAACACAGAATTTGTATCGGAATTAAATAAAAAAGGCACAATGCCGACTTATGTACAAGAAAACTGACTCTTCTTACTGTTTATGTTTGAACATTTCATGTGACACTTGCTATAGATTCCGATGCTTCACTTCAGGTTTACTGTATCCCTCTGACCTTCTTATTGAGGATGAAACACAGAAATTGCATCGGAATTAAATACAAAAGGCACAATGCCGTCTTAAGGACAAGAAAACTGACTCTTCTTACTGTCTTTGATTGAACCATTCCTGTGACACTAGTTATAGATTGCGATGCTTCACTTCAGGTTTACTGTATCCCTCTGACCTTCTTATTGACGATGAAACACAGAAATTGCATCGGAATTAAATACAAAAGGCACAATGGCGACTTAAGTACAAGAAAACTGACTCTTCTTACTGTCTATGCTTTGAACCATTCCTGTGACACTAGTTATAGATTCCAATGCTTCACTTCAGGTTTACTGTATCCCTCTGACCTTCTTATTGACGATGAAGCACAGAAATTGCATCGGAGATATATGCAAAAGGCACAATGGCGACTTAAGTACAAGAAAACTGACCCTTCTTACTGTCTGTGCTTTGAACCATTCCTGTGACACTAGTTATAGATTCCGATGCTTCACTTCATTTTTACTGAATCCCTCCGACCTTCTTATTGACGATGAAACACAGAAATTGCATTGGAATTAAATAGAAAAGTCACAATACCGACATAAGTCCAAGAAAACTGACCCTTCTTATTGCTATGCTTTGAACCATTCCTGTGACACTAGTTATAGATTCCGATGCTTCACTTTAGGTTCACTGTATCCCTCTGACCTTCTTATTGACGATGAAACACAGAAATTGCATCGGAATTAAATACAAAAGGCACAATGCCGACTTAAGTACAAGAAAACTGACTCTTCTTACTCTCTATGTTTTGAACCATTCATGTGACACAAATTATAGATTCCGATGCTTCACTTCAGGTTCACTGTATTCCTCTGACCTTCTTATTGACGATGAAACACAGAAATTGCATCGGAATTAAATACAAAAGGCACAATGGCGACTTAAGTACAAGAAAACTGACTCTTCTTACTGTTTATGTTTGAACATTTCATGTGACACTAGTTATAGATTCCGATGCTTCACTTCAGGTTTACTGTATCCCTCTGACCTTGTTATTGACGATGAAACACAGAAATTGCATCGGAATTAAATACAAAAGGCACAATGGCGACTTAAGTACAAGAAAACTGACTCTTCTTACTGTCTATGTGTTGAACCATTCCTGTGACACTAGTTATAGATTCCAATGCTTCACTTCAGGTTTACTGTATCCCTCTGACCTCTTTATTGACGATGAAACACAGAAATTGCATCGGAATTAAATACAAAACGCACAATGCCGACTTAAGTACAAGAAAACTGACTCTTCTTACCCTCTATGTTCTGAACCATTCATGTGACACTAATTATAGATTCCGATGCTTCACTTCAGGTTTACTGTATCCACCCGACCTTCTTATTGACGATGAAACACAGAAATTGCATCGGAATTAAATAGAAAAGGCACAATGCCGACTTAAGTACAAGAAAACTGACTCTTCGTACTAACTATGTTTTGAACCATTCCTGTGACACTAGTTATAGATTCCGATGCTTCACCTCAGGTTTACTGTATCCCTCTGACCTTCTTATTGACGATGAAACACAGAAATGGCAACGGAATTAAATTCAAAAGGCACAATGCCGACTTAAGTACAAGAAAAGTCACTCTTCTTATTGCTATGCTTTGAACCATTCCTGTGACACTAGTTATAGATTCCGATGCTTCACTTCAGGTTTACTGTATCCCTCTGACATTCTTATTGACGATGAAACACAGAAATTTCATCGGAATTAAATACAAAAGGCACAATGCCGACTTAAGTACAAGAAAACTGACTCTTCTCACTGTCTATGTTTTGAACTATTCCTGTGACACTAGTTATAGATTCCGATGCTTCACTTCAGGTTTACTGTATCCCTCCGACCTTTTTATTGACGATGAAACACAGAAATTGCATCGGAATTAAATAGAAAAGGCACAATGCCGACTTAAGTACAAGAAAACTGACTCTTCTTACTCTCTATGTTTTGAACCATTCATGTGACACAAATTATAGATTCCGATGCTTCACTTCAGGTTCACTGTATTCCTCTGACCTTCTTATTGACGATGAAACTCAGAAATGGCAACGGAATTAAATTCAAAAGGCACAATGCCGACTTTAGTAGAAGAAAACTGACTCTTCATATTGTCGATGTTTTGAACCATTCCTGTGACACTAGTTATAGATTCCGATGCATCACTTCAGGTTTACTGTATCCCTCTGACCTTCTTATTGACGATGAAACACAGAAATTGCATCGGAATTAAATACAAAAGGCACAATGCCGACTCAAGTACAAGGTAACTGTCTCTTCTTACTGTCTCTATTTGAACGATTCATGTGACAATAGTTATAGATTCCGATGCTTCACTTCAGGTTTACTGTATCCCTCTGACCTTCTTATTGACGTTGAAACACAGAAATTGCATCGGAATTAAATACAAAAGGCACAATGCCGACTTAAGTACAAGAAAACTGACTCTTCTTACTGTCTATCTTTTGAACCATTCATGTGACACTAGTTATAGATTACGATGCTTCACTTCAGCTTTACTGTATTCCTCTGACCTTTTTATTGACGATGAAACACAGAAATTGCATCGGAATTAAATACAAAAGGCACAATGCCGACTTAAGTACAAGAAAACTGACTCTTCTTACTCTCTATGTTTTGAACCATTCATGTGACACTAATTATAGATTCCGATGCTTCACTTCAGGTTTACTGTATCCCTCTGACCTTCTTATTGACGATGAAACACAGAAATTGTATCGGAATTAACTAAAAAAGGCACAATGCAGACTTATGTACAAGAAAACTGACTCTTCTTACTGTTTATGTTTGAACATTTCATGTGACACTTGCTATAGATTCCGATGCTTCACTTCAGGTTTACTGTATCCCTTTGACCTTCTTATTGAGGATGAAACACAGAAATTGCTTCGGTATTAAATACAAAAGGCACAATGCCGACTTAAGTACAAGAAAAGTGACTCTTCTTACTGTCTATGTTTTGAACCATTCCTGTGACACTAGGTATAGATTCCGATGCTTCACTTCAGGTTTACTGTATCCCTCTGACCTCCTTATTGACGATGAAACACAGAAATTGCATCGGAATTAAATACAAAAGGCACAATGCCGACTAAAGTACAAGAAAACTGACTCTTCTTACTCTCTATGTTTTGAACCATTCATGTGACACTATTTATAGATTCCGATGCTTCACTTCAGGTTTACTGTATCCCTCTGACCTTCTTATTGACGATGAAACACAGTAATTGCATCGGAATTAAATAGAAAAGGCACAATGCCGACTTATGTACAAGAAAACTGACTCTTCTTACTGTTTATGTTTGAACCATTCATGTGACACTAGTTATAGATCCGATGCTTCACTTCAGTTTTACTGTATCCCTCTGACCTTCTTATTGACGATGAAGCACAAAAATTGCATCGGAATTAAATATAAAAGGCACAATGCCGACTTAAGTACAAGAGAACTGACTCTTCTTACTGTCTATGTTTGAGCCATTCCTGTGACACTAGTTTTTGATTCCGATGCTTCACTTCAGGTTTACTGTATCCCTCTGACCTTCTTATTGACGATGAAACACAGATATTGCATCGGAATTAAATACAAATGGCGCAATGACGACTTAAGTACAAGAAAACTGACTCTTCTTACTGTCTATGTTTTGAACCATTCTTGTTACACTAGTCATAGATTCCGATGCCTCACTTCAGGTTTACTGTATCCATCAGACCTTATTTTTGACGATGAAACACAGAGATAGCATCGGAATTAAATACAAAAGGCACAATGCCGACTTAAGTACAAGAAAACTGACTCCTCTTACTGTCTTTGATACAACCATTCCTGTGACACTAGTTATAGATTGCGATGCTTCACTTCAGGTTTACTGTATCCCTCTGACCTTCTTATTGACGATGAAGCACAGAAATTGCATCGGAATAAAATACAAATGGCACAATGCCGACTTAAATACAAGAAAACTGACTCTTCTTACTGTCTACGTTTTGAACCATTCCTGTGACACTAGTTATAGATTCCGATGTTCACATCAGGTTTACTGTATCCCTCTGACCTTCTTATTGACGATGAAACACAGAATTTGTATCGGAATTAAATAAAAAAGGCACAATGCCGACTTATGTACAAGAAAACTGACTCTTCTTACTGTTTATGTTTGAACATTTCATGTGACACTTGCTATAGATTCCGATGCTTCACTTCAGGTTTACTGTATCCCTCTGACCTTCTTATTGAGGATGAAACACAGAAATTGCATCGGAATTAATTACAAAAGGCACAATGCCGACTTAAGTACAAGAAAACTGACTCTTCTTACTGTATTTGATTGAACCATTCCTGTGACACAAGTTATAGATTCCGATGCTTCACTTCATTTCTACTGTATCCCTCTGACCTTCTTATTGACGATGAAACACAGAAATTGCATCGGAATTAAATAGAAAAGTCACAATGCCGACTTAAGTCCAAGAAAACTGGCTCTTCTTACTGTCTATGTTTTGAACCATTCATGTGATACTAGTTATAGATTCCGATGCTTCACTTCAGGTTTACTGTATCCCTCTGACATTCTTATTGACGATGAAACACAGAAACTGCATCGGAAATAAATACAAAAGGCACAATGCCGACTTATGTACAAGAAAACAGACTCTTCTTACTCTCTATGTTTTGAACCATTCATGTGACAATAATTATAGATTCCGATGCTTCACTTCAGGTTTACTGTATCCCTCTGACCTTGTTATTGACGATGAAACACAGAAATTGCATCGGAATTATATACAAAAGGCACAATGCCGACTTATGTACAAGAAAAAGACTCTTCTTACTGTTTATGTTTGAACCATTCATGTGACACTAGTTGTAGATTCCGATGCTTCACTTCAGCTTTACTGTATTCCTCTGACCTTCTTATTGACGATTAAACACAGGAATTGCTTTGAGGTTAAAAACTAAAGGCACAATGCCGACTTAAGTACAAGAAAACTGACTCTTCTTACAGTCTATGATTTGAACCATTTCTGTGACACTAGTTATAGATTCAGATGCTTCACTTCAAGTTTACTGTATCCCTCTGACCTTCTTATTGACGATGAAACACAGATATTGCATCGGAATTAAATACAAATGGCGCAATGACGACTTAAGTACAAGAAAACTGACTCTTCTTCCCGTCTATGTTTTGAACCATTCCTGTGACACTAGTTATAGATTCCGATGCTTCACTTCAGGTTTACTGTATCCCTCTGACATTCTTATTGACGATGAAACACAGAAATTTCATCGGAATTAAATACAAAAGGCACAATGCCGACTTAAGTACAAGAAAACTGACTCTTCTCACTGTCTATGTTTTGAACCATTCCTGTGACACTAGTTATAGATTCCGATGCTTCACTTCAGAATTACTGTATCCCTCCGACCTTCTTATTGACGATGAAACACAGAAATTGCATCGGAATTAACTAGAAAAGGCACAATGCCGACTTAACTACAAGAAAACTGACTCTCCTTATCCTCTATGTTTTGAACCATTCCTGTGACACTAGTTATAGATTCCGTTGCTTCACTTCAGGTTTACTGTATCCCTCTGACCTTCTTATTGACGATGAAACACAGAAATTGCTTTGAGGTTAAAAACTAAAGGCACAATGCCGACTTAAGTACAAGAAAACTGACTCTTCTTACAGTCTATGATTTGAACCATTTCTGTGACACTAGTTATAGATTCAGATGCTTCACTTCAAGTTTACTGTATCCCTCTGACCTTCTTATTGACGATGAAACACAGATATTGCATCGGAATTAAATACAAATGGCGCAATGACGACTTAAGTACAAGAAAACTGACTCTTCTTCCCGTCTATGTTTTGAACCATTCCTGTGACACTAGTTATAGATTCCGATGCTTCACTTCAGGTTCACTGTATTCCTCTGACCTTCTTATTGACGATGAAACTCAGAAATGGCAACGGAATTAAATTCAAAAGGCACAATGCCGACTTTAGTAGAAGAAAACTGACTCTTCATATTGTCGATGTTTTGAACCATTCCTGTGACACTAGTTATAGATTCCGATGCATCACTTCAGGTTTACTGTATCCCTCTGACCTTCTTATTGACGATGAAACACAGAAATTGCATCGGAATTAAATACAAAAGGCACAATGCCGACTCAAGTACAAGGTAACTGTCTCTTCTTACTGTCTCTATTTGAACGATTCATGTGACAATAGTTATAGATTCCGATGCTTCACTTCAGGTTTACTGTATCCCTCTGACCTTCTTATTGACGTTGAAACACAGAAATTGCATCGGAATTAAATACAAAAGGCACAATGCCGACTTAAGTACAAGAAAACTGACTCTTCTTACTGTCTATCTTTTGAACCATTCATGTGACACTAGTTATAGATTACGATGCTTCACTTCAGCTTTACTGTATTCCTCTGACCTTTTTATTGACGATGAAACAAAGAAATTGCATCGGAATTAAATACAAAAGGCACAATGCCGACTTAAGTACAAGAAAACTGACTCTTCTTACTCTCTATGTTTTGAACCATTCATGTGACACTAATTATAGATTCCGATGCTTCACTTCAGGTTTACTGTATCCCTCTGACCTTCTTATTGACGATGAAACACAGAAATTGTATCGGAATTAACTAAAAAAGGCACAATGCAGACTTATGTACAAGAAAACTGACTCTTCTTACTGTTTATGTTTGAACATTTCATGTGACACTTGCTATAGATTCCGATGCTTCACTTCAGGTTTACTGTATCCCTTTGACCTTCTTATTGAGGATGAAACACAGAAATTGCTTCGGTATTAAATACAAAAGGCACAATGCCGACTTAAGTACAAGAAAAGTGACTCTTCTTACTGTCTATGTTTTGAACCATTCCTGTGACACTAGGTATAGATTCCGATGCTTCACTTCAGGTTTACTGTATCCCTCTGACCTCCTTATTGACGATGAAACACAGAAATTGCATCGGAATTAAATACAAAAGGCACAATGCCGACTAAAGTACAAGAAAACTGACTCTTCTTACTCTCTATGTTTTGAACCATTCATGTGACACTATTTATAGATTCCGATGCTTCACTTCAGGTTTACTGTATCCCTCTGACCTTCTTATTGACGATGAAACACAGTAATTGCATCGGAATTAAATAGAAAAGGCACAATGCCGACTTATGTACAAGAAAACTGACTCTTCTTACTGTTTATGTTTGAACCATTCATGTGACACTAGTTATAGATCCGATGCTTCACTTCAGTTTTACTGTATCCCTCTGACCTTCTTATTGACGATGAAGCACAAAAATTGCATCGGAATTAAATATAAAAGGCACAATGCCGACTTAAGTACAAGAGAACTGACTCTTCTTACTGTCTATGTTTGAGCCATTCCTGTGACACTAGTTTTGATTCCGATGCTTCACTTCAGGTTTACTGTATCCCTCTGACCTTCTTATTGACGATGAAACACAGATATTGCATCGGAATTAAATACAAATGGCGCAATGACGATTTAAGTACAAGAAAACTGACTCTTCTTACTGTCTATGTTTTGAACCATTCTTGTTACACTAGTCATAGATTCCGATGCCTTACTTCAGGTTTACTGTATCCATCAGACCTTATTTTTGACGATGAAACACAGAGATAGCATCGGAATTAAATACAAAAGGCACAATGCCGACTTAAGTACAAGAAAACTGACTCCTCTTACTGTCTTTGATACAACCATTCCTGTGACACTAGTTATAGATTGCGATGCTTCACTTCAGGTTTACTGTATCCCTCTGACCTTCTTATTGACGATGAAGCACAGAAATTGCATCGGAATAAAATACAAATGGCACAATGCCGACTTAAATACAAGAAAACTGACTCTTCTTACTGTCTACGTTTTGAACCATTCCTGTGACACTAGTTATAGATTCCGATGTTCACATCAGGTTTACTGTATCCCTCTGACCTTCTTATTGACGATGAAACACAGAATTTGTATCGGAATTAAATAAAAAAGGCACAATGCCGACTTATGTACAAGAAAACTGACTCTTCTTACTGTTTATGTTTGAACATTTCATGTGACACTTGCTATAGATTCCGATGCTTCACTTCAGGTTTACTGTATCCCTCTGACCTTCTTATTGAGGATGAAACACAGAAATTGCATCGGAATTAATTACAAAAGGCACAATGCCGACTTAAGTACAAGAAAACTGACTCTTCTTACTGTATTTGATTGAACCATTCCTGTGACACAAGTTATAGATTCCGATGCTTCACTTCATTTTTACTGTATCCCTCTGACCTTCTTATTGACGATGAAACACAGAAATTGCATCGGAATTAAATAGAAAAGTCACAATGCCGACTTAAGTCCAAGAAAACTGGCTCTTCTTACTGTCTATGTTTTGAACCATTCATGTGATACTAGTTATAGATTCCGATGCTTCACTTCAGGTTTACTGTATCCCTCTGACATTCTTATTGACGATGAAACACAGAAACTGCATCGGAAATAAATACAAAAGGCACAATGCCGACTTATGTACAAGAAAACAGACTCTTCTTACTCTCTATGTTTTGAACCATTCATGTGACAATAATTATAGATTCCGATGCTTCACTTCAGGTTTACTGTATCCCTCTGACCTTGTTATTGACGATGAAACACAGAAATTGCATCGGAATTATATACAAAAGGCACAATGCCGACTTATGTACAAGAAAAAGACTCTTCTTACTGTTTATGTTTGAACCATTCATGTGACACTAGTTGTAGATTCCGATGCTTCACTTCAGCTTTACTGTATCCCTCTGACCTTCTTATTGACGATTAAACACAGGAATTGCTTTGAGGTTAAAAACTAAAGGCACAATGCCGACTTAAGTACAAGAAAACTGACTCTTCTTACAGTCTATGATTTGAACCATTTCTGTGAAACTAGTTATAGATTCAGATGCTTCACTTCAAGTTTACTGTATCCCTCTGACCTTCTTATTGACGATGAAACACAGATATTGCATCGGAATTAAATACAAATGGCGCAATGACGACTTAAGTACAAGAAAACTGACTCTTCTTCCCGTCTATGTTTTGAACCATTCCTGTGACACTAGTTATAGATTCCGATGCTTCACTTCAGGTTTACTGTATCCCTCTGACATTCTTATTGACGATGAAACACAGAAATTTCATCGGAATTAAATACAAAAGGCACAATGCCGACTTAAGTACAAGAAAACTGACTCTTCTCACTGTCTATGTTTTGAACCATTCCTGTGACACTAGTTATAGATTCCGATGCTTCACTTCAGAATTACTGTATCCCTCCGACCTTCTTATTGACGATGAAACACAGAAATTGCATCGGAATTAACTAGAAAAGGCACAATGCCGACTTAACTACAAGAAAACTGACTCTCCTTATCCTCTATGTTTTGAACCATTCCTGTGACACTAGTTATAGATTCCGTTGCTTCACTTCAGGTTTACTGTATCCCTCTGACCTTCTTATTGACGATGAAACACAGAAATTGCTTTGAGGTTAAAAACTAAAGGCACAATGCCGACTTAAGTACAAGAAAACTGACTCTTCTTACAGTCTATGATTTGAACCATTTCTGTGACACTAGTTATAGATTCAGATGCTTCACTTCAAGTTTACTGTATCCCTCTGACCTTCTTATTGACGATGAAACACAGATATTGCATCGGAATTAAATACAAATGGCGCAATGACGACTTAAGTACAAGAAAACTGACTCTTCTTCCCGTCTATGTTTTGAACCATTCCTGTGACACTAGTTATAGATTCCGATGCTTCACTTCAGGTTTACTGTATCCCTCTGACATTCTTATTGACGATGAAACACAGAAATTTCATCGGAATTAAATACAAAAGGCACAATGCCGACTTAAGTACAAGAAAACTGACTCTTCTCACTGTCTATGTTTTGAACCATTCCTGTGACACTAGTTATAGATTCCGATGCTTCACTTCAGGTTTACTGTATCCCTCCGACCTTCTTATTGACGATGAAACACAGAAATTGCATCGGAATTAACTAGAAAAGGCACAATGCCGACTTAACTACAAGAAAACTGACTCTTCTTACTAACTATGTTTTGAACCATTCCTGTGACACTAGTTATAGATTCCGACGCTTCACCTCAGGTTTACTGTATCCCTCTGACCTTCTTATTGACGATGAAACTCAGAAATGGCATTGGAATTAAATTCAAAAGGCACAATGCCGACTTTAGTAGAAGAAAACTGACTCTTCATACTGTCGATGTTTTGAACCATTCCTGTGACACTAGTTATAGATTCCGATGCATCACTTCAGGTTTACTGTATCCCTCTGACCTTCTTATTGACGATGAAACACAGAAATTGCATCGGAATTAAATACAAAAGGCACAATGCCGACTCAAGTACAAGGTAACTGTCTCTTCTTACTGTCTATGGTTGAACGATTCATGTGACAATAGTTATAGATTCCGATGCTTCACTTCAGGTTTACTGTATCCCTCTGACCTTCTTATTGACGTTGAAACACAGAAATTGCATCGGAATTAAATACAAAAGGCACAATGCCGACTTAAGTACAAGAAAACTGACTCTTCTTACTGTCTATCTTTTGAACCATTCATGTGACACTAGTTATAGATTACGATGCTTCACTTCAGCTTTACTGTATCCCTCTGACCTTTTTATTGACGATGAAACACAGAAATTGCATCGGAATTAAATACAAAAGGCACAATGCCGACTTAAGTACAAGAAAACTGACTCTTCTTACTCTCTATGTTTTGAACCATTCATGTGACACTAATTATAGATTCCGATGCTTCACTTCATGTTTACT
Source organism: Schistocerca serialis cubense (assembly GCF_023864345.2). NCBI lineage: Eukaryota > Metazoa > Arthropoda > Insecta > Orthoptera > Acrididae > Schistocerca > Schistocerca serialis. The sequence continues at coordinate 973,201,544 of NC_064641.1, read as the reverse complement.
GTATCCCTCTGACTTTCTTATTGACGATGAAACACAGAAATTGTATCGGAATTAACTAAAAAAGGCACAATGCAGACTTATGTACAAGAAAACTGACTCTTCTTACTGTTTATGTTTGAACATTTCATGTGACACTTGCTATAGATTCCGATGCTTCACTTCAGGTTTACTGTATCCCTCTGACCTTCTTATTGAGGATGAAACACAGAAATTGCTTCGGAATTAAATACAAAAGGCACAATGCCGACTTAAGTACAAAAAAAGTGACTCTTCTTACTGTCTATGTTTTGAACCATTCCTGTGACACTAGGTATAGATTCCGATGCTTCACTTCAGGTTTACTGTATCCCTCTGACCTCCTTATTGACGATGAAACACAGAAATTGCATCGGAATTAAATACAAAAGGCACAATGCCGACTAAAGTACAAGAAAACTGACTCTTCTTACTCTCTATGTTTTGAACCATTCATGTGACACTATTTATAGATTCCGATGCTTCACTTCAGGTTTACTGTATCCCTCTGACCTTCTTATTGACGATGAAACACAGATATTGCATCGGAATTAAATACAAATGGCGCAATGACGACTTAAGTACAAGAAAACTGACTCTTCTTACTGTCTATGTTTTGAACCATTCTTGTTACACTAGTCATAGGTTCCGATGCCTCACTTCAGGTTTACTGTATCCATCAGACCTTATTTTTGACGACGAAACACAGAGATAACATCGGAATTAAATACAAAAGGCACAATGCCGACTTAAGTACAAGAAAACTGACTCCTCTTACTGTCTTTGATTGAACCATTCCTGTGACACTAGTTATAGATTGCGATGCTTCACTTCAGGTTTACTGTATCCCTCTGACCTTCTTATTGACGATGAAACACAGAAATTGCATCGGAATAAAATACAAATGGCACAATGCCGACTTAAATACAAGAAAACTGACTCTTCTTACTGTCTATGTTTTGAACCATTCCTGTGACACTATTTATAGATTCCGATGTTCACATCAGGTTTACTGTATCCCTCTGACCTTCTTATTGACGATGAAACACAGAATTTGTATCGGAATTAAATAAAAAAGGCACAATGCCGACTTATGTACAAGAAAACTGACTCTTCTTACTGTTTATGTTTGAACATTTCATGTGACACTTGCTATAGATTCCGATGCTTCACTTCAGGTTTACTGTATCCCTCTGACCTTCTTATTGAGGATGAAACACAGAAATTGCATCGGAATTAAATACAAAAGGCACAATGCCGACTTAAGTACAAGAAAACTGACTCTTCTTACTGTATTTGATTGAACCTTTCCTGTGACACTAGTTATAGATTCCGATGCTTCACTTCATTTTTACTGTATCCCTCTGACCTTCTTATTGACGATGAAACACAGAAATTGCATCGGAATTAAATAGAAAAGTCACAATGCCGACTTAAGTCCAAGAAAACTGGCTCTTCTTACTGTCTATGTTTTGAACCATTCATGTGATACTAGTTATAGATTCCGATGCTTCACTACAGGTTAACTGTATCCCTCTGACATTCTTATTGACGATGAAACACAGAAATTGCATCGGAAATAAATACAAAAGGCACAATGCCGACTTAAGTACAAGAAAACAGACTCTTCTTACTCTCTATGTTTTGAACCATTCATGTGACAATAATTATAGATTCCGATGCTTCACTTCAGGTTTACTGTATCCCTCTGACCTTCTTATTGACGATGAAACACAGATATTGCATCGGAATTAAATACAAAAGGCACAATGCCGACTTATGTACAAGAAAAAGACTCTTCTTACTGTTTATGTTTGAACCATTCATGTGACACTAGTTGTAGATTCCGATGCTTCACTTCAGTTTTACTGTATCCCTCTGACCTTCTTATTGACGATGAAACACAGGAATTGCATCGGAATTAAATAGAAAAGGCACAATGCCGACTTAAGTACAAAAAAACTGACTCTCCTTATCCTCTATGTTTTGAACCATTCCTGTGACACTAGTTATAGATTCCGATGCTTCACTTCAGGTTTACTGTATCCCTCTGACCTTCTTATTGACGATGAAACACAGAAATTGCTTTGAGGTTAAAAACTAAAGGCACAATGCCGACTTAAGTACAAGAAAACTGACTCTTCTTACAGTCTATGATTTGAACCATTTCTGTGACACTAGTTATAGATTCAGATGCTTCACTTCAAGTTTACTGTATCCCTCTGACCTTCTTATTGACGATGAAACACAGATATTGCATCGGAATTAAATACAAATGGCGCAATGACGACTTAAGTACAAGAAAACTGACTCTTCTTCCCGTCTATGTTTTGAACCATTCCTGTGACACTAGTTATAGATTCCGAAGCTTCACTTCAGGTTTACTGTATCCATCAGACCTTCTTATTGACGATGAAACACAGAAATAGCATCGGAATTAAATACGAAAAGCACAATGCCGACTTATGTACATGAAAACTGACTCTTCTTACTGTCTATGTTTGAACCATTCATGTGACACTAGTTATAGATTCCGATGCTTCACTTCAGGTTTACTGTATCCCTCTGACCATCTTATTGACGATGAAACACAGAAATTGCATCGGAATTAAATACAAAAGTCACAATGCCGACTTAAGTACAAGAAAACTGACTCTTCTTACTGTCTATGTTTGAACCATTCATGTGACACTAGTTATAGATTCCGATGCTTCACTTCAGGTTTACTGTATCCCTCTGACCTTCTTATTGACGATGAAACACAGAAATTGCATCGGAGATATATGCAAAAGGCACAATGGCGACTTAAGTACAAGAAAACTGACTCTTCTTACTGTCTATGCTTTGAACCATTCCTGTGACACTAGTTATATATTCCGATGCTTCACTTCATTTTTACTGTATCCCTCTGACCTTCTTATTGACGATGAAACACAGAAATTGCATCGGAATTAAATAGAAAAGTCACAATGCCGACTATAGTACAAGAAAACTGACTCTTCTTAATGCTATGCTTTCAACCATTCCTGTGACACTAGTTATAGATTCCGATGCTTCACTTCAGGTTTACTGTATCCCTCTAACATTCTTATTGACGATGAAACACAGAAATTTCATGGGAATTAATTACAAAAGGCACAATGCCGACTTAAGTACAATAAAACTGACTCCTCTCACTGTCTATGTTTTGAACCATTCCTGTGACACTAGTTATAGATTCCGATGCTTCACTTCAGGTTTACTGTATCCCTCCGACCTTGTTAATGACGATGAAACACAGAAATTGCATCGGAATTAAATAGAAAAGGCACAATGCCGACTTAAGTACAAGAAAACTGACTCTTCTTACTAACTATGTTTTGAACCATTCCTGTGACACTAGTTATAGATTCCGATGCTTCACTTCAGGTTTACTGTATCCCTCTGACCTTTTTATTGACGAGGAAACACAGAAATTGCATCGGTATCAAATACAAAAGGCACAATGCCGACTTAAGTACAAGAAAACTGACTCTTTTTACTCTCTATGTTTTGAACCATTCCTGTGACACTAGGTATAGATTCCGATGCTTCACTTCAGGTTTACTGTATCCCTCTGACCTTCTTATTGACGATGAAACACAGAAATTGCATCGGAATTAAATACAAAAGGCACAATGCCGACTTAAGTACAAGAAAACTGACTCTTCTTACTGTCTATGTTTGAACCATTCCTGTGACACTAGTTATTGATTCCGATTCTTCACTTCTGGTTTACTGTATCGCTCTGACCTTCTTATTGATGATGTAACACAGAAATTGCATCGGAATTAAATACAAAATGCACAATGCCGACTTAAGTACAAGAAAACTGACTCTTCTTACTGTCTATGTTTTGAACCACTCCTGTGACACTAGTTATAGATTCCGATGCTTCACTTCAGGTTTACTGTATCCCTCTGACCTTCTTATTGACGATGAAACACAGAAATTGCTTTGGAGTTAAAAACTAAAGGCACAATGCCGACTTAAGTACAAGAAAACTGACTCTTCTTACAGTCTATGATTTGAACCATTCCTGTGACACTAGTTATATATTCAGATGCTTCACCTCAAGTTTACTGTATCCCTGTGACCTTCTTATTGACGATGAAACACCGTTATTGCAAAGGAATTAAATACAAATGGCGCAATGGTGACTTAAGTACAAGAAAACTGACTCCTGTAACTGTCTATGTTTTGAACCATTCCTGTGACACTAGTCATAGATTCCGATGCCTCACTTCCGCTTTACTGTATCCATCAGACCTTCTTTTTGACGATGAAACACAGAAATAGCATCGGAATTAAATAGAAAAGGCACTATGCCGACTTAAGTACAAGAAAACTGACTCTTCTTTCTGTTTATGTTTGAACATTTCATGTGACACTAGATATAGATTCCGATGCTTCACTTCAGGTTTACTGTATCCCTCTAACATCTTATTGACGATGAAACACAGAAATTGCATCGGATATAAATACAAAAGGCACAATGCCGACTTAAGTACAAGAAAACTGACTCTTCTTACTGTCTTTGATTGAACCATTCCTATGACACTAGTTATAGATTCCGATGCTTCACTTCAGGATTACTGTATCCCTCTGACCTTCTTATTGACGATTAAACACAGAAATTGCATCGGAATTAAATACAAAAGGCACAATGCAGACTTAAGTCCAAGAAAACTGACTCTTCTTACGGTCTATGTTTTGAACCATTCATGTGACACTAGTTATAGATTCCGATGCTTCACTTCAGGTTTACTGTATCCCTCTGACCTTTTTATTGACGATGAAACACAGAAATTGCATCGGAATTAAATACAAAAGGCACAATGACGACTTAAGTACAACAAAACTGACCTTCTTACTGTCCATGATTTGAACCATTCCTGTGACACTAGTTATAGATTGCGATGCTTCACTTCAGGTTTACTGTATCCCTCTGACCTTCTTATTGACGATGAAACACAGAAATTGAATCGGATTTAAATACAAAAGACACAATGCCGACTTAAGTACTAGAAAACTGACTCTTCTTACTCTCTATGATTTGACCCATTCATGTGACACTAATTATAGATTCCGATGCTTCACTTCAGGTTTAGTGTATCCCTCTGACCTTCTTATTGACGATGAAACACAGAAATTGCATCGGAATTAAATACAAAAGGCACATTGCCGACTTATGCACAAGTAAAAACTGACTCTTCTTACTGTTTATGTTTGAACCATTCATGTGACACTAGTTATAGATTGCGATGCTTCACTTCAGTTTTACTGTATCCCTCTAACCTTCTTATTGACGATGAAGCACAGAAATTGCATCGGAATTAAATAGAAATGACACAATGCCGACTTAAGTACAAGATAATTGTCTCTTCTTACTGTCTATGTTTGAACCATTCCTGTGACACTAGTTATTGATTCCGATGCTTCACTTCAGGTTTACTGTATCCCTCTGACCTTCTTATTGACGATGAAACACAGAAATTGCTTCGGAGTTAAAAACAAAAGGCACAATGCCGACTTAAGTACAAGAAAACTGACTCTTCTTACAGTCTATGATTTGAACTATTCCTGTGACACTAGTTATAGATTCAGATGCTTCACTTCAAGTTTACTGTGTCACTCTGACCTTCTTATTGACGATGAAACACAGCTATTGCATCGGAATTAAATACAAATGCCGCAATGACGACTTAAGTACAAGAAAACTGACTCTTCTTACTGTCTATGCTTTGAACCATTCCTGTGACACTAGTTATAGATTCCGATGCTTCAATTAAGGTTTACTGTATCCATCAGACCTTCTCATTGACGATGAAACACAGAAATAGCATCGGAATTAAATACAAAAGGCACAATGCCGACTTATGTACAAGAAAACTGACACTTCTTACTGTCTATGTTTGAACCATTCATGTGACACTAGTTATAGATTCCGATGCTTCACTTCAGGTTTACTGTATCCCTCTGACCTTCTTATTGACGATGAAACACAGAAATTGCATCGGAATTAAATACAAAAGGCACAATGCCGACTTAAGTACAAGAAAACTGACTCTTTTTAATCACTATGTTTTGAACCATTCATGTGACAGTAATTATAGATTCCGATGCTTCACTTCAGGTTTACTGTATTCCTCTGACCTTCTTATTGACGATGAAACACAGAAATTGCATCGGAATTAAATACAAAAGGCGCAATGCCGACTTAAGTACAAGAAAACTGACTCTTCTTTCTGTTTATGTTTGAACATTTCATGTGACACTAGTTATAGATTCCGATGCTTCACTTCAGGTTTACTGTATCCCTCTAACATCTTATTGACGATGAAACACAGTAATTGCATCGGATATAAATACAAAAGGCACAATGCCGACTTAAGTACAAGAAAACTGACTCTTCTTACTGTCTTTGATTGAACCATTCCTGTGACACTAGTTATAGATTCCGATGCTTCACTTAAGGTTTACTGTATCCCTCTGACCTTCTTATTGACGATTAAACACAGAAATTGCATCGGAATTAAATACAAAAGGCACAATGCCGACTTAAGTCCAAGAAAACTGACTCTTCTTACTGTGTATGTTTTGAACCATTCATGTGACACTAGTTATAGATTCCGATGCTTCACTTAAGGTTTACTGTATCCCTCTGACCTTTTTATTGACGATGAAACACAGAAATTGCATCGGAATTAAATACAAAAGGCACAATGACGACTTAAGTACAATAAAACTGACTCTTCTTACTGTCTATGTTTTGAACCATTCATGTGACACTAATCATAGATTCCGATGCTTCACTTCAGGTTTAGTGTATCCCTCTGACCTTCTTATTGACGATGAAACACAGAAATTGCATCGGAATTAAATACAAAAGGCACAATGCCGACTTATGCACAAGAAAACTGACTCTTCTTATTGTTTATGTTTGAACCATTCATGTGACACTAGTTATAGATTGCGATGCTTCACTTCAGTTTTACTGTATCCCTCTGACCTTCTTATTGACGATGAAGCACAGAAATTGCATCGGAATTAAATAGAAAAGACACAATGCCGACTTAAGTACAAGATAATTGTCTCTTCTTACTGTCTATGTTTGAACCATTCCTGTGACACTAGTTATTGATTCCGATGCTTCACTTCAGGTTTACTGTATCCCTCTGACCTTCTTATTGACGATGAAACACAGAAATTGCTTCGGAGTTAAAAACAAAAGGCACAATGCCGACTTAAGTACAAGAAAACTGACTCTTCTTACAGTCTATGATTTGAACTATTCCTGTGACACTAGTTATAGATTCAGATGCTTCACTTCAAGTTTACTGTGTCCCTCTGACGTTCTTATTGACGATGAAACACAGAAATTGCTTCGGAATTAAATACAAATGCCGCAATGACGACTTAAGTACAAGAAAACTGACTCTTCTTACTGTCTATGTTTTGAACCATTCCTGTGACCCTAGTTATAGATTCCGATGCTTCACTTCAGGTTTACTGTATCCATCAGACCTTCTTATTGACGATGAAACACAGAAATAGCATCGGAATTAAATACAAAAGGCACAATGCCGACTTATGTACAAGAAAACTGACTCTCCTTACTGTCTATGTTTGAACCATTCATGTGACACTAGTTATAGATTCCGATGCTTCACTTCAGGTTTACTGTATCCCTCTGACCTTCTTATTGACGATGAAACACAGAAATTGCATCGGAATTAAATACAAAAGTCACAATGCCGACTTAAGTAAAAGAAAACTGACTCTTCTTACTGTCTTTGAGTGAACCATTCCTGTGACACTAGTTATAGATTCCGATGCTTCACTTCAGGTTTTCTGTATCCCTCTGACCTTCTTATTGACGATGAAACACAGAAATTGCATCGAAATTAAATACAAAAGGCACAATGCCGACTTAAGTACAAGAAAACTGACTCTTCTTACTGTCTTTGATTGAACCATTCCTGTGACACTAGTTGTAGATTCCGATGCTTCACTTCAGGTTTACTGTATCCCTCTGACCTTCTCATTGACGATGAAACACAGAAATTGCATCGGAACTAAATACAAAAGTCACAATGCCGATTTAAGTACAAGAAAACTGACTCTTCTTACTTTCTATGCTTTGAACCATTCATGTGACACTAGTTATAGATTCCGATGCTTCACTTCAGGTTTACTGTATCCCTCTGACCTTTTTATTGACGATGAAACACAGAAATTGCATCGGAATTAAATACAAAAGGCACAATGCCGACTTAAGTACAAGAAAACTGACTCTTCTTACTCTCTATGTTTTGAACCATTCATGTGACACTAATTATAGATTCCGATGCTTCACTTCAGGTTTACTGTATCCCTCTGACCTTCTTATTGGCGATGAAACACAGAAATTGCATCGGAATTGAATACAAAAGACACAATAGCGACTTATGTACAAGAAAAGTGACTCTTCTTACTGTTTATGTTTGAACCATTCATGTGACACTAGTTATAGATCCGATGCTTCACTTCAGTTTTACTGTATACCTCTGACCTTCTTATTGACGATGAAACAAAGAAATTGCATCGGAATTAAATAGAAAAGGCACAATGCCGACTTAAGTACAAGAAAACTGACTCTTCTTACTGTCTATGTTTGAACCATTCCTGTGACACTAGTTATTGATTCCGATTCTTCACTTCAGGTTTACTGTATCGCTCTTACCTTCTTATTGAGGATGTAACACAGAAATTGCATCGGAATTAAATACAAAAGGCACAATGCCGACTTAAGTACAAGAAAACTGACTCTTCTTACTGTCTATGTTTTGAACCACTCCTGTGACACTAGTTATAGATTCCGATGCTTCACTTCAGGTTTACTGTATCCCTCTGACCTTCTTATTGACGATGAAACACAGAAATTGCTTTGGAGTTAAAAACTAAAGGCACAATGCCGACTTAAGTACAAGAAAACTGACTCTTCTTACAGTCTATGATTTGAACCATTCCTGTGACACTAGTTATATATTCAGATGCTTCACCTCAAGTTTACTGTATCCCTCTGACCTTCTTATTGACGATGAAACACAGATATTGCAAAGGAATTAAATACAAATGGCGCAATGACGACTTAAGTACAAGAAAACTGACTCTTGTAACTGTCTATGTTTTGAACCATTCCTGTGACACTAGTCATAGATTCCGATGCCTCACTTCCGCTTTACTGTATCCATCTGACCTTCTTTTTGACGATGAAACACAGAAATAGCATCGGAATTAAATACAAAAGGCACAATGCTGACTTATATACAAGAAAACTAACTCTTCTTACTGTCTATGTTTGAACCATTCATGTGACACTAGTTATAGATTCCGATGCTTCACTTCAGGTTTACTGTATCCCTCTGACCTTCTTATTGACGATGAAACACAGAAATTGCATCGGAGATATATGCAAAAGGCACAATATCGACTTAAGTACAAGAAAACTGACCCTTCTTACTGTCTGTGCTTTGAACCATTCCTGTGACATTAGTTATAGATTCCGATGCTTCACTTCATTTTTACTGTATCCCTCCGACCTTCTTATTGACGATGAAACACAGAAATTGCATTGGAATTAAATAGAAAAGTCACAATACCGACATAAGTCCAAGAAAACTGACTCTTCTTATTGCTATGCTTTGAACCATTCCTGTGACACTAGTTATAGATTCCGATGCTTCACTTTAGGTTCACTGTATCCCTCTGACCTTCTTATTGACGATGAAACACAGAAATTGCATCGGAATTAAATACAAAAGGCACAATGCCGACTTAAGTACAAGAAAACTGACTCTTCTTACTCTCTATGTTTTGAACCTTTCATGTGACACTAATTATAGATTCCGATGCTTCACTTCAGGTTTACTGTATTCCTCTGACCTTCTTATTGACGATGAAACACAGAAATTGCATCGGAATTAAATACAAAAGGCGCAATGCCGACTTAAGTACAAGAAAACTGACTCTTCTTACTGTCTTTGATTGAACCATTCCTGTGACACTAGTTATAGATTCCGATGCTTCACTTAAGGTTTACTGTATCCCTCTGACCTTCTTATTGACGATGAAACACAGAAATTGCATCGGAATTAAATACAAAATGCACAATGCCGACTTAAGTACAAGAAAACTGACTCTTCTTACAGTCTATGATTTGAACTATTCCTGTGACACTAGTTATAGATTCAGATGCTTCACTTCGAGTTTACTGTGTCCCTCTGAACTTCTTATTGACGATGAAACACAGCTATTGCATCGGAATTAAATACAAATGCCGCAATGACGACTTAAGTACAAGAAAACTGACTCTTCTTACTGTCTATGCTTTGAACCATTCCTGTGACACTAGTTATAGATTCCGATGCTTCAATTCAGGTTTACTGTATTCCTCTGACCTTCTTATTGACGATGAAACACAGAAATTGCATCGGATTTAAATACAAAAGACACAATGCCGACTTAAGTACAAGAAAACTGACTCTTCTTACTCTCTATGTTTTGAACCATTCATGTGACACTAATCATAGATTCCGATGCTTCACTTCAGGTTTAGTGTATCCCTCTGACCTTCTTATTGACGATGAAACACAGAAATTGCATCGGAATTAAATACAAAAGGCACAATGCCGACATATGTACAAGAAAACTGACTCTTCTTATTGTTTATGTTTGAACCATTCATGTGACACTAGTTATAGATTGCGATGCTTCACTTCAGTTTTACTGTATCCCTCTGACCTTCTTATTGACGATGAAACACAGAAATTGCATCGGAGTTAAAAACAAAAGGCACAATGCCGACTTAAGTACAAGAAAACTGACTCTTCTTACAGTCTATGATTTGAACTATTCCTGTGACACTAGTTATAGATTCAGATGCTTCACTTCAAGTTTACTGTGTCCCTCTGACCTTCTTATTGACGATGAAACACAGAAATTGCTTCGGAATTAAATACAAATGCCGCAATGACGACTTAAGTACAAGAAAACTGACTCTTCTTACTGTCTATGTTTTGAACCATTCCTGTGACACTAGTTATAGATTCCGATGCTTCACTTCAGGTTTACTGTATCCATCAGACCTTCTTATTGACGATGAAACACAGAAATAGCATCGGAATTAAATACAAAAGGCACAATGCCGACATATGTACAAGAAAACTGACTCTTCTTACTGTCTATGTTTGAACCATTCATGTGACACTAGTTATAGATTCCGATGCTTCACTTCAGGTTTACTGTATCCCTCTGACCTTCTTATTGACGATGAAACACAGAAATTGCATCGGAATTAAGTACAAAAGGCACAATGCCGACTTAAGTAAAAGAAAACTGACTCTTCTTACTGTCTTTGAGTGAACCATTCCTGTGACACTAGTTATAGATTCCGATGCTTCACTTCAGGTTTTCTGTATCCCTCTGACCTTCTTATTGACGATGAAACACAGAAATTGCATCGAAATTAAATACAAAAGGCACAATGCCGACTTAAGTACAAGAAAACTGACTCTTCTTACTGTCTTTGATTGAACCATTCCTGTGACACTAGTTGTAGATTCCGATGCTTCACTTCAGGTTTACTGTATGCCTCTGACCTTCTCATTGACGATGAAACACAGAAATTGCATCGGAACTAAATACAAAAGGCACAATGCCGATTTAAGTACAAGAAAACTGACTCTTCTTACTTTCTATGCTTTGAACCATTCATGTGACACTAGTTATAGATTCCGATGCTTCACTTCAGGTTTACTGTATCCCTCTGACCTTTTTATTGACGATGAAACACAGAAATTGCATCGGAATTAAATACAAAAGGCACAATGCCGACTTAAGTACAAGAAAACTGACTCTTCTTACTCTCTATGTTTTGAACCATTCATGTGACACTAATTATAGATTCCGATGCTTCACTTCAGGTTTACTGTATCCCTCTGACCTTCTTATTGGCGATGAAACACAGAAATTGCATCGGAATTGAATACAAAAGACACAATGCCGACTTATGTACAAGAAAAGTGACTCTTCTTACTGTTTATGTTTGAACCATTCATGTGACACTAGTTATAGATCCGATGCTTCACTTCAGTTTTACTGTATCCCTCTGACCTTCTTATTGACGATGAAGCATAGAAATTGCATCGGAATTAAATAGAAAAGGCACAATGCCGACTTAAGTACAAGAAAACTGACTCTTCTTACTGTCTATGTTTGAACCATTCCTGTGACACTAGTCATTGATTCCGATGCTTCACTTCAGGTTTACTGTATCCCTCTGACCTTCTTATTGACGATGAAACACAGAAATTGCTTTGGAGTTAAAAACTAAAGGCACAATGCCGACTTAAGTACAAGAAGACTGACTCTTCTTACAGTCTATGATTTGAACCATTCCTGTGACGCTAGTTATATATTCAGATGTTTCACCTCAAGTTTACTGTATCCCTCTGACCTTCTTATTGACGATGAAACACAGATATTGCAAAGGAATTAAATACAAATGGCGCAATGACGACTTAAGTACAAGAAAACTGACTCTTGTAACTGTCTATGTTTTGAACCATTCCTGTGACACTAGTCATAGATTCCGATGCCTCACTTCCGCTTTACTGTATCCATCTGACCTTCTTTTTGACGATGAAACACAGAAATAGCATCGGAATTAAATACAAAAGGCACAATGCCGACTTATATACAAGAAAACTAACTCTTGTTACTGTCTATGTTTGAACCATTCATGTGACACTAGTTATAGATTCCGATCCTTCACTTCAGGTTTACTGTATCCCTCTGACCTTCTTATTGACGATGAAACACAGAAATTGCATCGGAGATATATGCAAAAGGCACAATGGCGACTTAAGTACAAGAAAACTGACCCTTCTTACTGTCTGTGCTTTGATCCATTCCTGTGACATTAGTTATAGATTCCGATGCTTCACTTCATTTTTACTGTATCCCTCCGACCTTCTTATTGACGATGAAACACAGAAATTGAATTGGAATTAAATAAAAAAGTCACAATACCGACATAAGTCCAAGAAAACTGACTCTTCTTATTGCTATGCTTTGAACCATTCCTGTGACACTAGTTATAGATTCCGATGCTTCACTTTAGGTTCACTGTATCCCTCTGACCTTCTTATTGACGATGAAACACAGAAATTGCATCGGAATTAAATACAAAAGGCACAATGCCGACTTAAGTACAAGAAAACTGACTCTTCTTACTCTCTATGTTTTGAACCATTCATGTGACACTAATTATAGATTCCGATGCTTCACTTCAGGTTTACTGTATTCCTCTGACCTTCTTATTGACGATGAAACACAGAAATTGCATCGGAATTAAATACAAAAGGCGCAATGCCGACTTAAGTACAAGAAAACTGACTCTTCTTACTGTCTTTGATTGAACCATTCCTGTGACACTAGTTATAGATTCCGATGCTTCACTTAAGGTTTACTGTATCCCTCTGACCTTCTTATTGACGATGAAACACAGAAATTGCATCGGAATTAAATACAAAAGGCACAATGACGACTTAAGTACAACAAAACTGACTCTTCTTACTGTCTATGTTTTGAACCATTCCTGTGACACTAGTTATAGATTCTGATGCTTCACTTCAGGTTTACTGTATCCCTCTGACCTTCTTATTGACGATGAAACACAGAAATTCCATCGGATTTAAATACAAAAGACACAATGCCGACTTAAGTACAAGAAAACTGACTCTTCTTATTCTCTATGTTTTGAACCATTCATGTGACACTAATCATAGATTCCGATGCTTCACTTCAGGTTTAGTGTATCCCTCTGACCTTCTTATTGACGATGAAACACAGAAATTGCATCGGAATTAAATACAAAAGGCAAAATGCCGACTTATGCACAAGAAAACTGACTCTTCTTATTGTTTATGTTTGAACCATTCATGTGACACTAGTTATAGATTGCGATGCTTCACTTCAGTTTTACTGTATCCCTCTGACCTTCTTATTGACGATGAAGCACAGAAATTGCATCGGAATTAAATAGAAAAGACACAATGCCGACTTATGCACAAGAAAACTGACTCTTCTTATTGTTTATGTTTGAACCATTCATGTGACACTAGTTATAGATTGCGATGCTTCACTTCAGTTTTACTGTATCCCTCTGACCTTCTTATTGACGATGAAGCACAGAAATTGCATCGGAATCAAATAGAAAAGACACAATGCCGACTTAAGTACAAGATAATTGTCTCTTCTTACTGTCTATGTTTGAACTATTCCTGTGACACTAGTTATAGATTCAGATGCTTCACTTCAAGTTTACTGTGTCCCTCTGACCTTCTTATTGACGATGAAACACAGAAATTGCTTCGGAATTAAATACAAATGCCGCAATGACGACTTAAGTACAAGAAAACTGACTCTTCTTACTGTCTATGTTTTGAACCATTCCTGTGACACTAGTTATAGATTCCGATGCTTCACTTCAGGTTTACTGTATCCATCAGACCTTCTTATTGACGATGAAACACAGAAATAGCATCGGAATTAAATACAAAAGGCACAATGCCGACTTATGTACAAGAAAACTGACTCTTCTTACTGTCTATGTTTGAACCATTCATGTGACACTAGTTATAGATTCCGATGCTTCACTTCAGGTTTACTGTATCCCTCTGACCTTCTTATTGACGATGAAACACAGAAATTGCATCGGAATTAAATACAAAAGGCACAATGCCGACTTAAGTAAAAGAAAACTGACTCTTCTTACTGTCTTTGTGTGAACCATTCCTGTGACACTAGTTATAGATTCCGATGCTTCACTTCAGGTTTACTGTATCCCTCTGACCTTCTTATTGACGATGAAACACAGAAATTGCATCGAAATTAAATACAAAAGGCACAATGCCGACTTAAGTACAAGAAAACTGACTCTTCTTACTGTCTTTGATTGAACCATTCCTGTGACACTAGTTGTAGATTCCGATGCTTCACTTCAGGTTTACTGTATCCCTCTGTCCTTTTCATTGACGATGAAACACAGAAATTGCATCGGAACTAAATACAAAAGGCAGAATGCCGATGTAAGTACAAGAAAGCCGACTCTTCTTACTTTCTATGCTTTGAACCATTCATGTGACACTAGTTATAGATTCCGATGCTTCACTTCAGGTTTACTGTATCCCTCTGACCTTTTTATTGACAATGAAACACAGAAATTGCATCGGAATTAAATACAAACGGCACAATGCCGACTTAAGTACATGGAAACTGACTCTTCTTACTGTCTATGTTTTGAACCATTCCTGTGACACTAGTTATAGATTCCGATGCTTCACTTCAGTTTTTCTGTATCCCTCTTACCTTCTTATTGACGATGAAACACAGAAATTGCATCGGAATTAAATACTAAAAGCACAATGCCGACTTAAGTACAAGAAAACTGACACTTCTTACTCTCTATGTTTTGAACCATTCATGTGACACTAATTATAGATTCCGATGCTTCACTTCAGGTTTACTGTATCCCTCTGACCTTCTTATTGACGATGAAACACAGAAATTGCATCGGAATTAAATACAAAAGGCACAATGCCGACTTAAGTACAAGAAAACTGACTTTTCTTACTGTCTATGTTTTGAACCATTCCTGTGACACTAGTTATACATTCCGATGCTTTACTTCAGGTTAACTGTATCCCTCTGACCTTCTTATTGACGATGAAACACAGAAATTGCATCGGAATTAAATACAAAAGGCACAATGCCGACTTAAGTACAAGAAAACTGACTCTTCTTACTCTCTATGTTTTGAACCATTCATGTGACACTAATTATAGATTCCGATGCTTCACTACAGGTTTACTGTATCCCTCTGACCTTCGTATTGACGATGAAACACAGAAATTGCATCGGAATTAAATAATAAAGGCACAATGCCGACTTATGTACAAGAAAACTAACTCTTCTTACTGTTTATGTTTGAACATTTCATGTGACACTAGTTATAGATTCCGATGCTTCACTTCAGGTTTACTGTATCCCTCTGACCTTCTTATTGACGATGAAACACAGAAATTGAATTGGAATTAAATAAAAAAGTCACAATACCGACATAAGTCCAAGAAAACTGACTCTTCTTATTGCTATGCTTTGAACCATTCCTGTGACACTAGTTATAGATTCCGATGCTTCACTTTAGGTTCACTGTATCCCTCTGACCTTCTTATTGACGATGAAACACAGAAATTGCATCGGAATTAAATACAAAAGGCACAATGCCGACTTAAGTACAAGAAAACTGACTCTTCTTACTCTCTATGTTTTGAACCATTCATGTGACACTAATTATAGATTCCGATGCTTCACTTCAGGTTTACTGTATTCCTCTGACCTTCTTATTGACGATGAAACACAGAAATTGCATCGGAATTAAATACAAAAGGCGCAATGCCGACTTAAGTACAAGAAAACTGACTCTTCTTACTGTCTTTGATTGAACCATTCCTGTGACACTAGTTATAGATTCCGATGCTTCACTTAAGGTTTACTGTATCCCTCTGACCTTCTTATTGACGATGAAACACAGAAATTGCATCGGAATTAAATACAAAAGGCACAATGACGACTTAAGTACAACAAAACTGACTCTTCTTACTGTCTATGTTTTGAACCATTCCTGTGACACTAGTTATAGATTCTGATGCTTCACTTCAGGTTTACTGTATCCCTCTGACCTTCTTATTGACGATGAAACACAGAAATTCCATCGGATTTAAATACAAAAGACACAATGCCGACTTAAGTACAAGAAAACTGACTCTTCTTATTCTCTATGTTTTGAACCATTCATGTGACACTAATCATAGATTCCGATGCTTCACTTCAGGTTTAGTGTATCCCTCTGACCTTCTTATTGACGATGAAACACAGAAATTGCATCGGAATTAAATACAAAAGGCAAAATGCCGACTTATGCACAAGAAAACTGACTCTTCTTATTGTTTATGTTTGAACCATTCATGTGACACTAGTTATAGATTGCGATGCTTCACTTCAGTTTTACTGTATCCCTCTGACCTTCTTATTGACGATGAAGCACAGAAATTGCATCGGAATTAAATAGAAAAGACACAATGCCGACTTATGCACAAGAAAACTGACTCTTCTTATTGTTTATGTTTGAACCATTCATGTGACACTAGTTATAGATTGCGATGCTTCACTTCAGTTTTACTGTATCCCTCTGACCTTCTTATTGACGATGAAGCACAGAAATTGCATCGGAATCAAATAGAAAAGACACAATGCCGACTTAAGTACAAGATAATTGTCTCTTCTTACTGTCTATGTTTGAACTATTCCTGTGACACTAGTTATAGATTCAGATGCTTCACTTCAAGTTTACTGTGTCCCTCTGACCTTCTTATTGACGATGAAACACAGAAATTGCTTCGGAATTAAATACAAATGCCGCAATGACGACTTAAGTACAAGAAAACTGACTCTTCTTACTGTCTATGTTTTGAACCATTCCTGTGACACTAGTTATAGATTCCGATGCTTCACTTCAGGTTTACTGTATCCATCAGACCTTCTTATTGACGATGAAACACAGAAATAGCATCGGAATTAAATACAAAAGGCACAATGCCGACTTATGTACAAGAAAACTGACTCTTCTTACTGTCTATGTTTGAACCATTCATGTGACACTAGTTATAGATTCCGATGCTTCACTTCAGGTTTACTGTATCCCTCTGACCTTCTTATTGACGATGAAACACAGAAATTGCATCGGAATTAAATACAAAAGGCACAATGCCGACTTAAGTAAAAGAAAACTGACTCTTCTTACTGTCTTTGTGTGAACCATTCCTGTGACACTAGTTATAGATTCCGATGCTTCACTTCAGGTTTACTGTATCCCTCTGACCTTCTTATTGACGATGAAACACAGAAATTGCATCGAAATTAAATACAAAAGGCACAATGCCGACTTAAGTACAAGAAAACTGACTCTTCTTACTGTCTTTGATTGAACCATTCCTGTGACACTAGTTGTAGATTCCGATGCTTCACTTCAGGTTTACTGTATCCCTCTGTCCTTTTCATTGACGATGAAACACAGAAATTGCATCGGAACTAAATACAAAAGGCAGAATGCCGATGTAAGTACAAGAAAGCCGACTCTTCTTACTTTCTATGCTTTGAACCATTCATGTGACACTAGTTATAGATTCCGATGCTTCACTTCAGGTTTACTGTATCCCTCTGACCTTTTTATTGACAATGAAACACAGAAATTGCATCGGAATTAAATACAAACGGCACAATGCCGACTTAAGTACATGGAAACTGACTCTTCTTACTGTCTATGTTTTGAACCATTCCTGTGACACTAGTTATAGATTCCGATGCTTCACTTCAGTTTTTCTGTATCCCTCTTACCTTCTTATTGACGATGAAACACAGAAATTGCATCGGAATTAAATACTAAAAGCACAATGCCGACTTAAGTACAAGAAAACTGACACTTCTTACTCTCTATGTTTTGAACCATTCATGTGACACTAATTATAGATTCCGATGCTTCACTTCAGGTTTACTGTATCCCTCTGACCTTCTTATTGACGATGAAACACAGAAATTGCATCGGAATTAAATACAAAAGGCACAATGCCGACTTAAGTACAAGAAAACTGACTTTTCTTACTGTCTATGTTTTGAACCATTCCTGTGACACTAGTTATACATTCCGATGCTTTACTTCAGGTTAACTGTATCCCTCTGACCTTCTTATTGACGATGAAACACAGAAATTGCATCGGAATTAAATACAAAAGGCACAATGCCGACTTAAGTACAAGAAAACTGACTCTTCTTACTCTCTATGTTTTGAACCATTCATGTGACACTAATTATAGATTCCGATGCTTCACTACAGGTTTACTGTATCCCTCTGACCTTCGTATTGACGATGAAACACAGAAATTGCATCGGAATTAAATAATAAAGGCACAATGCCGACTTATGTACAAGAAAACTAACTCTTCTTACTGTTTATGTTTGAACATTTCATGTGACACTAGTTATAGATTCCGATGCTTCACTTCAGGTTTACTGTATCCCTCTGACCTTCTTATTGACGATGAAACACATAAATTGCATCGGAATTAAATACAAAAGGCACAATGCCGACTTAAGTACAAGAAAACTGACTCTTCTTACTGTCTTTGATTGAACCATCCCTGTGACACTAGTTATAGATTCCGATGCTTCACTTCAGGTTTACAGTATCCCTCTGACCTTCTTATTGAAGATGAAACACAGAAATTGCATCGGAATTAAATACAAAAGGCACAATGCCGACTTAAGTACAAGAAAACCGACCCTTCTTACTGTCTATGTTTTGAACCATTCCTGTGACACTAGTTATAGATTCCGATGCTTCACTACAGGTTTACTGTATCCCTCAGACCTTCTTATTGACGATGAAACACAGAAATTGCATCGGAATTAAATACAAAAGGCAAAATGCCGACTTAAGTACAAGAAAACTGACTCTTCTTACTCTCTATGTTTTGAACCATTCATGTGACACTAATTATAGATTCCGATGCTTCACTTCAGGTTTACTGTATCCCTCTAACCTTCTTATTGACGATGAAACACAGAAATGGCATCGGAATTAAATGCAAAAGGCACATTGCCGACTTATGTACAAGAAAACTTACTCTTCTTACTGCTTATGTTTGAACCATTCATGTGACACTAGTTATAGATTCCGATGCTTCACTTCAGTTTTTCTGTATCCCTCTGACCTTCTTATTGACGATGAAGCACAGAAATTGCATCGGAATTAAATAGAAAAGGCACAATGCCGACTTAAGTACAAGAAAACTGACTCTTCTTACTGTCTATGTTTTGAACCATTCCTATGACACTAGTTATAGATTCCGATGCTTCACTTCAGGTTTACTGTATCGCTGTGTCCTTCTTATTGACGATGAAACACAGAAATTGCTTTGGAGTTAAAAACAAAAGGCACAATGCCGACTTAAGTACAAGAAAACTGACTCTTCGTACAGTCTATGATTTGAACCATTCCTGTGACACTAGTTATAGACTCAGATGCTTCACTTCAAGTTTACTGTATCCCTCTGACCTTCTTATTGACGATGAAACACAGATATTGCATCGGAATTAAATACAAATGGCGCAATGACGACTTAAGTACAAGAAAACTGACTCTTCTTACTGTCTAAGATTTGAACCATTCCTGTGACACTAGTTATAGATTCCGATGCTTCACTTCAGGTTTACTCCATCCATCAGACCTTCTTATTGACGATGAAACACAGAAATAGCATCGGAATTGAATACAAAAGGCACAATGCCGACTTAAGTACAAGAAAACTGACTCTTCTTACTGACTATGTTTGAACCATTCATGTGACACTAGTTATAAATTCCGATGCTTCACTTCAGGTTTACTGTATCCCTCTGACCTTCTTATTGACGATGAAACACAGAAATTGCATCGGAATTACATACAAAAGGCACAATGCCGACTTAAGTACAAGAAAACTGACTCTTCTTACTGTCTTTGATTGAACCATTCCTGTGACACTAGTTATAGATTCCGATGCTTCACTTCAGGTTTACTGTATCCCTCTGACCTTCTTATTGACGATGAAACACAGAAATTGCATCGGAATTAAATACAAAAGGCACAATGCCGACTTAAGTCCAAGAAAACTGACTCTTCTCACTGTCTATGCTTTGGACCATTCCTGTGACACTAGTTATAGATTCCGATGCTTCACTTCATTTTTACTGTATCCCTCTGACCTTCTTATTGACGATGAAACACAGACATTGCATCGGAATTAAATACTAAAAGCACAATGCCGACTTAAGTACAAGAAAACTGACACTTCTTACTCTCTATGTTTTGAACCATTCATGTGACACTAGTTATAGATTCCGATGCTTCACTTCAGTTTTTCTGTATCCCTCTGACCTTGTTATTGACGATGAAGCACAGAAATTGCATCGGAATTAAATAGAAAAGGCACAATGCCGACTTAAGTACAAGAAAACTGACTCTTCTTACTGTCTATGTTTTGAACCATTCCTGTGACACTAGTTATAGATTCCGATGCTTCACTTCAGGTTTACTGCATCGCTGTGTCCTTCTTATTGACGATGAAACACAGAAATTGCTTTGGAGTTAAAAACAAAAGGCACAATGCCGACTTAAGTACAAGAAAACTGACTCTTCTTACTGACTATGTTTGAACCATTCATGTGACACTTGTTATAGATTCCGATGCTTCACTTCAGTTTTTCTGTATCCCTCCGACCTTCTTATTGACGATGAAACACAGAAATTGCATCGGAATTAAATACTAAAAGCACAATGCCGACTTAAGTACAAGAAAACTGACACTCCTTACTCTCTATGTTTTGAACCATTCATGTGACACTAATTATAGATTCCGATGCTTCACTTCAGGTTTACTGTATCCCTCTGACCTTCTTATTGACGATGAAACACAGAAATTGCATCGGAATTAAATACTAAAAGCACAATGCCGACTTAAGTACAAGAAAACTGACTCTTTTTACTGTCTATGTTTTGAACCATTCATGTGACACTAGTTATAGATTCCGATGCTTCTCTTCAGGTTTACTGTATCTCTCTGACCTTTTTACTGACGATGAAACACAGAAATTGCATCGGAATTAAATACAAAAGGCACAATGCCGACTTAAGTACAAAAAAACTGACTTTTCTTACTGTCTATGTTTTGAACCATTCCTGTGACACTAGTTATACATTCCGATGCTTTACTTCAGGTTAACTGTATCCCTCTGACCTTCTTATTGACGATGAAACACAGAAATTGCATCGGAATTAAATACAAAAGGCACTATGCCGACTTAAGTACAAGAAAACTGACTCTTCTTACTCTCTATGTTTTGAACCATTCATGTGACACTAATTATAGATTCCGATGCTTCACTACAGGTTTACTGTATCCCTCTGACCTTCTTATTGACGATGAAACACAGAAATTGCATCGGAATTAAATACAAAAGGCACAATGCCGACTTAAGTACAAGAAAACTGACTCTTCTTACTGTCTTTGATTGAACCATTCCTGTGACACTAGTTATAGATTCCGATGCTTCACTTCAGGTTTACAGTATCCCTCTGACCTTCTTATTGAATATGAAACACAGAAATTGCATCAGAATTAAATACAAAAGGCACAATACCGACTTAAGTACAAGAAAACCGACCCTTCTTACTGTCTATGTTTTGAACCATTCCTGTGACACTAGTTATAGATTCCGATGCTTCACTACAGGTTTACTGTATCCCTCTGACCTTCTTATTGACGATGAAACACAGAAATTGCATCGGAATTAAATACAAAAGGCAAAATGCCGACTTAAGTACAAGAAAACTGACTCTTCTTACTCTCTATGTTTTGAACCATTCATGTGACACTAATTATAGATTCCGATGCTTCACTTCAGGTTTACTGTATCCCTCTAACCTTCTTATTGACGATGAAACACAGAAATGGCATCGGAATTAAATGCAAAAGGCACAATGCCGACTTATGTACAAGAAAACTTACCCTTCTTACTGTTTATGTTTGAACCATTCATGTGCCACTAGTTATAGATTCCTATGCTTCACTTCAGTTTTCCTGTATCCCTCTGACCTTCTTATTGACGATGAAGCACAGAAATTGCATCGGAATTAAATAGAAAAGGCACAATGCCGACTTAAGTACAAGAAAACTGACTCTTCTTACTGTCTATGTTTTGAACCATTCCTGTGACACTAGTTATAGATTCCGATGCTTCACTTCAGGTTTACTGTATCGCTGTGTCCTTCTTATTGACGATGAAACACAGAAATTGCTTTGGAGTTAAAAACAAAAGGCACAATGCCGACTTAAGTACAAGAAAACTGACTCTTCGTACAGTCTATGATTTGAACCATTCCTGTGACACTAGTTATAGATTCAGATGCTTCACTTCAAGTTTACTGTATCCCTCTGACCTTCTTATTGACGATGAAACACAGATATTGCATCGGAATTAAATACAAATGGCGCAATGACGACTTAAGTACAAGAAAACTGACTCTTCTTACTGTCTAAGATTTGAACCCTTCCTGTGACACTAGTTATAGATTCCGATGCTTCACTTCAGGTTTACTCCATCCATCAGACCTTCTTATTGACGATGAAACACAGAAATAGCATCGGAATTGAATACAAAAGCACAATGCCGACTTAAGTACAAGAAAACTGACTCTTCTTACTGACTATACTTTGAACCATTCCTGTGACACTAGTTATAGATTCCGATGCTTCACTTCAGGTTTACTGTATACCTCCGACCTTCTTATTGACGATGAAACACAGAAATGCATCGGAATTAAATAGAAGAGGCACAATGCCGACTTAAGTACAAGAAAACTGACTCTTCTTACTAACTATACTTTGAACCATTCCTGTGACACTAGTTGTAGATTCCGATGCTTCACCTCTGGTTTACTGTATCCCTCTGACCTTCTTATTGACGATGAAACACAGAAATGGCAACGGAATTAAATTCAAAAGGCACATAGCCGACTTAAGTACAAGAAACTGACTCTTTTTACAGTCTATGTTTTGAACCATTCCTGTGACACTAGTTATAGATTCCGATGCATCACTTCAGGTTTACTGTATCCCTCTGACCTTCTTATTGACGATGAAACACAGAAATTGCATCGGAATTAAATACAAAAGGGACAATGCCGACTTAAGTACAAGGTAACTGGCTCTTCTTACTGTCTATGTTTCAACCATTCATGTGACAATAGTTATAGATTCCGATGCTTCACTTCAGGTTTACTGTATCCCTCTGACCTTCTTATTGACGTTGAAACACAGAAATTGCATCGGAATTAAATACAAAAGGCACAATGCCGACTTAAGTACAAGAAAACTGACTCTTCTTACTGTCTATGTTTTGAACCATTCATGTGACACTAGTTATAGATTCCGATGCTTCACTTCAGGTTTACTGTATCCCTCTGACCTTTTTATTGACGATGAAACACAGAAATTGCATCATAATTAAATACAATAGGCACAATGCCGACTTAAGTACAAGAAAACTGACTCTTCTTACTCTCTACGTTTTGAACCATTCATGTGACACTAATTATAGATTCCGATGCTTCACTTCAGGTTTACTGTATTCCTCTGACCTTCTTATTGACGATGAAACACAGAAATTGTATCGGAATTAAATAAAAAAGGCACAATGCCGACTTATGTACAAGAAAACTGACTCTTCTTACTGTTTATGTTTGAACATTTCATGTGACACTAGCTATAGATTCCGATGCTTCACTTCAGGTTTACTGTATCCCTCTGACCTCCTTATTGAGGATGAAACACAGAAATTGCATCGGAATTAAATACAAAAGGCACAATGCCGACTTAAGTACAAGAAAACTGACTCTTCGAACTGTCTTTGATTGAACCATTCCTGTGACACTAGTAATAGATTCCGATGCTTCACTTCAGGTTTACTGTATCCCTCTGACCTTCTTATTGACGATGAAACACAGAAATTGCATCGGAATTAAATACAAAAGGCACAATGCCGACTTAAGTCCAAGAAAACTGACTCTTCTTACTGTCTATGTTTTGAACCATTCGTGTGATACTAGTTATAGATTCCGATGATTCACTTCAGGTTTACTGTATCCCTCTGACCTTTTTATTGACGATGAAACCCAGAAATTAAATCGGAATTAAATACAAAAGGCACAATGGCGACTTAAGTACAAGAAAAGTGACTCTTCGAACTGTCTTTGATTGAACCATTCCTGTGACACTAGTAATAGATTCCGATGCTTCACTTCTGGTTTACTGTATCCCTCTGACCTTCTTATTGACGATGAAACACAGAAATTGTATCCGAGTTAAAAACAAAAGGCACAGTGCTTTCTTAAGTACAAGAAAACTGATTCTTCTTACAGTCTATGATTTGAACCATTCCTGTGACACTAGTTACAGATTCAGATGCTTCACTTCAAGTTTACTGTATCCCTCTGACCTTCTTATTGACGATGACACACAGATATTGCATCGGAATTAAATACAAATGGCGCAATGACGACTTAAGTACAAGAAAACTGACTCTTCTTACTTTCTATGTTTTGAACCATTCCTGTGACACTAGTTATAGATTCCGATGCTTCACTTCAGGTTTACTGTATCCCTCTGACATTCTTATTGACGATCAAACACAGAAATTTCATCGGAATTAAATACATAAGGCACAATGCCGACTTAAGTACAAGAAAAGTGACTCTTCTTACTAACTATGTTTTAACCATTCCTGTGACACTAGTTACAGATTCCGATGCTTCACCTCAGGTTTACTGTATCCCTCTGACCTTCTTATTGACTATGAAACACAGAAATTGCATCGGAATTAAATGCAAAAGGCACAATGCCGACTTAAGTACAAGAAAACTGGATCTTCTTACTGTTTATAGTTGAACCATTCATGTGACACTAGTTATAGATTCCGATGCTTCACTTCAGGTTTACTGTATCCCTCTGACCTTCTTATTGACGATGAAACACAGAAATTGTATCCGAGTTAAAAAAAAAGGCACAGTGCCGTCTTAAGTACAAGAAAACTGACTCTTCTTACAGTCTATGATTTGAACCATTCCTGTGACACTAGTTACAGATTCAGATGCTTCACTTCAGATTTACTGTATCCCTCTGACCTTCTTATTGACGATGAAACACAGATATTGCATCGGAATTAAATACAAATGGCGCAATTACGACTTAAGTACAAGAAAACTGACTCTTTTTATAATCTATGTTTTGAACCATTCCTGTGACACTAGTTATAGATTCCGATGCTTCACTTCAGTTTTACTGTATCCCTCTGACCTTCATATTGACGATGAAACACAGAAATTGCATCGGAGTTAAATACAAAAGGCACAATGCCGACTTAAGTATAAGAAAACTGACTCTTCTTACAGTCTATGTTTTGAACCATTCCTGTGACACTAGTTATTGATTCCGATGCTTCACTTCAGGTTTACTGTATTCCTCTGACGTTCTTATTGACGATGAAACACAGAAATTACATCGGAATTAAATGCAAAAGCCACAATGCCGACTTAAGTACAAGAAAACTGACTCTTCCTACTGTCTATGTTTGATCAATTCCTGTGACACTAGTTATAGATTCCGATGCTTCACTTCAGTTTTACTGTATCCCTCTGACCGTCTTATTGACTATGAAACATAGAAATTGCATCGGAATTAAATAGAAAAGGAACAATTCCGACTCAAGTACAAGAAAACTGACTCTTCTTACTGTCAATGTTTTGAACCATTCCTGTGACACTAGTTATAGATTCCGATGTTTCACTTCAGGTTTGCTGTATCCCTCTGACCTTCTTATTGACGATGAAACACAGATATTGCATCGGAATTAAATACAAATGGCACAATGACGACTTAAGTACAAGAAAACTGACTCTTCTTAGTGTCTATGTTTTGAATCATTCCTGTGACACTAGCTATAGATTCCGAGGCTTCACTTCAGGTTTACTGTATTCCTCTACCCTTCTTATTGACGAATAACCACAGAAATTGCATCGGAATTAAATACAAAAGGCACAATACCGTGTTAAGTACAAGAAAACTGACTCTTCTTACTGTCTATGATTTGATCCATTCCTGTGACAATAGTTATGGATTCCGAGGCTTCACTTCAGGTTTACTGTATCCCTCTGACCTTGTTATTGACGTTGAAACATAGAAATTGCATCGGAATTAAATAGAAAAGGGACAATGCCGACTTAAGTACAAGAAAACTGACTCTTCTTACTGTCGATGTTTTGAACCATTCCTGTGACACTAGTTATAGATTCCGATGCTTCACTTCAGGTTTGCTGTATCCCTCTGACCTTCTTATTGAAGATGAAACACAGATATTGCATCGGAATTAAATACAAAAGGCACAATGCCGACTTAAGTACAAGAAAACTGACTCTTCTTACTCTCTATGTTTTGAACCATTCCTGTGACACTAGCTATAGATTCCGATGCTTCACTTCAGGTTTACTGTGTCCCTCTAACCTTCTTATTGACGATGAAACACAGATATTGCATTGGAATTAAATACAAATGGCACAATGACGACTTAGGTACAAGAAAACTGACTCTTCTTAGTGTCTATGTTTGAATCATTCCTGTGACACTAGCTATAGATTCCGATGCTTCACTTCAGGTTTACTGTATTTCTCTGACCTTCTTATTGACGAATAAACACAGAAATTGCATCGGAATTATATACAAAAGGCACAATACCGACTTAAGTACAAGAAAACTGACTCTTCTTACTGTCTATGATTTGATCCATTCCTGTGCCACTAATTATAGATTCCGAGGCTTCACTTCAGGTTTACTGTATCCCTCTGACCTTCTTATTGACGTTAATACATAGAATTTGCATCGGAATTAAATAGAAAAGGAACAATGCCGACTTAAGTACAAGAAAACTGACTCTTCTTACTGTCTATGTTTTGATCCATTCCTGTGACACTAATTATAGATTCAGATGCTTCTCTTCAGGTTTACTGTATCCCTCTGACCTTCTTATTGAAGATGAAACACAGATAGTGCATCGGAATTAAATACAAAGGGCACAATGCCGACTTAAGTACAAGAAAACTGACTCTTCTTACTCTCTATGTTTTGAACCATTCCTGCGACACTAGTTATAGATTCCGATGCTTCACTTCAGGTTTACTGTATCCCTCTGACCTTCTTATTGACGATGAAACACAGATATTGCATCGGAATCAAATACAAAAGGCACAATGCTGACTTAAGTACAAGATAACTGACTCTTCTTACTGTCTATGTTTTGAACCATTCCTGTAACTCTAGATATAGATTCCGATACTTCACTTCAGGTTTACTGTATCCCTCTGACCTTCTTATTGACGATGAAACGCAGAAATCGCATCGGAATTAAATACAAAGGGCACAATGCCGACTTAAGTACAAGAAAACTGACTCTTCTTACTCACTATGTTTTGAACCATTCCTGCGACACTAGTTATAGATTCCGATGCTTCACTTCAGGTTTACTGTATCCCTCTGACCTTCTTATTGACGATGAAACACAGATATTGCATCGGAATTAAATACAAAAGCCACAATGCCGACTTAAGTACAAGATAACTGCCTCTTCTTACTGTCTATGTTTTGAACCATTCCTGTGACACTAGCTATAGATTCCGATGCTTCACTTCAGGTTTACTGTATTCCTCTGACCTTCTTATTGACGAATAAACACAGAAATTGCATCGGAATTATATACAAAAAGCACAATACCGACTTAAGTACAAGAAAACTGACTCTTCTTACTGGCTATGATTTGATCCATTCCTGTGCCACTAATTATAGTTTCCGAGGCTTCACTTCAGGTTTACTGTATCCCTCTGACCTTCTTATTGACGTTAAAACATAGAAATTGCATCGGAATTAAATAGAAAAGGGACAATGCCGACTTAAGTACAAGAAAACTGACTCTTCTTACTGTCTATGTTATGAACCATTCCTGTGACACTAGTTATAGATTCAGATGCTTCTCTTCAGGTTTACTGTATCCCTCTGACCTTCTTATTGAAGATGAAACACAGATAGTGCATCGGAATTAAATACAAAGGGCACAATGCCGACTTAAGTACAAGAAAACTGACTCTTCTTACTCTCTATGTTTTGAACCATTCCTGCGACACTAGTTATAGATTCCGATGCTTCACTTCAGGTTTACTGTATCCCTCTGACATTCTTATTGACGATGAAACACAGATATTGCATCGGAATTAAATACAAAAGGCAAATGCCGACTTAAGTACAAGATGACTGACTCTTCTTACTGTCTATGTTCTGAACCATTCCTGTAAAACTAGATATAGATTCCGATACTTCACTTCAGGTTTACTGTATCCCTCTGACCTTCTTATTGACGATGAAACGCAGAAATCGCATCGGAATTAAATACAAAGGGCACAATGCCGACTTAAGTACAAGAAAACTGACTCTTCTTACTCTCTATGTTTTAAACCATTCCTGCGACACTAGTTATAGATTCCGATGCTTCACTTCAGGTTTACTGTATCCCTCTGACCTTCATATTGACGATGAAACACAGATATTGCATCGGAATTAAATACAAAAGGCACAATGCCGACTTAAGTACAAGATACCTGACTCTTCTTACTGTCTATGTTTTGAACCATTCCTGTGACACTAGCTATGGATTCCGATGCTTCACTTCAGGTTTACTGTATTCCTCTGACCTTCTTATTGACGAATAAACACAGAAATTGCATCGGAATTATATACAAAAGGCACAATACCGACTTAAGTACAAGAAAACTGACTCTTCTTACTGTCTATGATTTGATCCATTCCTGTGCCACTAATTATAGATTCCGAGGCTTCACTTCAGGTTTACTGTATCCCTCTGACCTTCTTATTGACGTTAAAACATAGAAATTGCATCGGAATTAAATAGAAAAGGAACAATGCCGACTTAAGTACAAGAAAACTGACTCTTCTTACTGTCTATGTTATGAACCATTCCTGTAACACTAGATATAGATTCCGATACTTCACTTCAGGTTTACTGTATCAATCTGACCTTCTTATTGACGATGAAACGCAGAAATCGCATCTGAATTACATACAAAAAACAATGCCGACTTAAGTACAAGATAACTGACTCTTCTTACTGTCTATGATTTGAACCATTCATGTGACACTAGTTATAGCTTCCGATGCTTCACTTCAGGTTTACTGTATCCATCAGACCTTCTTATTGACGATGAAACACAGAAATTGCATCGGAATTAAATACAAAAGGCACAATGCGGACTTATGTACAAGATAACTGACTCTTTTTACTGTCTATGCTTTAATCCATTCCTGTGACACTAGTTATAGATTCTAAGGCTTCACTTCTGGTTTACTGTATCCCTCTGACCTTCTCATTGACGTTGAAACACAGAAATTGCATCGGAATTAAATAGAAAAGGAACAATGCCGACTTAAGTACAAGAAAACTGACTCCTCTTACTGTCCATGTTTTGAACCATTCCTGTGACACTAGTTATAGATTCAGATGCTTCTCTTCAGGTTTACTGTATCCCTCTGACCTTCTTATTGAAAATGAAACACAGATATAGCATCGGAATTAAATACAAAAGGCACAATGCCGACTTAAGTATAAGAAAAATGACTCTTCTTACTCTCTATGTTTTGAACCATTCCTGTGACACTAGTTATAGATTCCGATGCTTCACTTCAGGTTTACTGTATCCCTCTGACCTTCTTATTGATGATGAAACACAGAATTTGCATCGGAATTAAATACAAAAGGCACAATGCCTACTTAAGTACAAGAAAACTGACTCTTCTTACTGTCTATGTTTTGAACCATTCCTGTGACACTAGATATAGATTCCGATGCTTCACTTCAGGTTTACTGTATCCATCAGACCTTCTTATTGACGATGAAAGACAGAAATTGCATCGGAATTAAATACAAAAGGCACAATGCCGACTTATGTACAAGAAAACTGACTCTTCTTACTGTCTATGTTTGAACCATTCATGTGACACTAGTTATAGATTCCGATGTCTCACTTCAGGTTTACTGTATCCCTCTGATCTTCTTATTGACGATGAAACACAGAAATGGCATCGGAATTAAATACAAAAGGCACAATGCCGACTTAAGTACAAGAAAACTGACTCTTCTTAGTGTCTATGATTTGAACCATTCCTGTGACACTAGTTATAGATTCCGATGCTTTACTTCAGGTTTACTGTATCCCTCTGATTTTCTTATTGACGATGAAACACAGAAATTGCATCGGAATTAAATACAAAAAGCACAATGCCGACTTTAGTACAAGAAAACTGACTCTTCTTAGTGTCTATGTTTTGAACCATTCCTGTGACACTAGTTATAGATTCCGATGCTTTACTTCAGGTTTACTGTATCCCTCTGATTTTCTTATTGACGATGAAACACAGAAATTGCATCGGAATTAAATAGAAAGGGCACAATGCCAACTTAAGTACAAGAAAACTGACTCTTCTTACTGGCTATGATTTGAGCCATTCCTGTGACACTAGTTATAGATTTCGATGCTTCACTTCAGGTTTACTGTATCCATCAGACCTTCTTATTGACGATGAAACACAGAAATTGCATCGGAATTAAATACAAAAGGGACAATGCCGACATATGTACAAGAAAACTGACTATTCTTACTGTCTATGTTTGAACCATTCATGTGACACTAGTTATAGATTCCGATGCTTCACTTCAGGTGTACTGTATCCCTGTGACCTTCTTATTGACGATGAAACACAGAAATTGCAATGGAATTAAATACAAAAGGCACAATGCCGACATAAGTACAAGAAAACTGACTCTTCTTACTGTCTATGTTTTGAACCATTCCTATGACACTAGTTATAGATTCCGATGCTTCACTTCAGTTTTACTGTATCCCTCTGACCTTCTTATTGACGATGAAACGCAGAAATCGCATCGGAATTAAATACATAAGGCACAATTCCGACTTAAGTACAAGAAAACTGACTCTTCTTACTGTCTATGATTTCAACAATTCCTGTGACATAAGTTATAGATTCCGATGCTTCACCTCAGGTTTACTGTATCTCTCTGACCTTCTTATTGACGATGAAACACAGAAATTGCAACGGAATTAAATACAAAAGGCAAATTCCGACTTAAGTACAAGAAAACTGACTCTTCTTACTGTCTATGTTTTGAACCAATCCTGTGACACTAGTTATAGATTCCGATGCTTCACTTCAGGTTTACTATATCCCTCTGACCTTCTTATTGGCGATGAGACACAGATATTGCATCGGAATTAAATACAAATGACACAATGAAGACTTAAGTACAAGAAAACTGACTCTTTTTACTGTGTATGTTTTGAACCATTCCTGTGACACTAGTTACAGATTCCGATGCTTCACTTCAGGTTTACTGTATTCCTCTGACCCTATTGACGATGAAACACAGGAATTGCATGGGAATTAAATACAAAAGGCACAATGCCGACTTAAGTACAAGAAAACTGACTCTTCTTACTGTCTATGCTTTGAACCATTCCTGTGACACTAGTTATAGATTCCGATGCTTCACTTCAGGTTTACTGTATCCCTCTGACCTTCTTATTGAAGATGAAACACCGATATTGCATCGGAATTCAATACAAAAGGCACAATGCCGACTTAAGTACAAGAAAACTGACTCTTCTTACTGTCTATGTTTTGAACCATTCCCGCGACACTAGCTATTGATCCGATGCTTCACTTCAGGCTTACTGTATCCCTCTGACATTCTTATTGACGATGAAACACAGAAATTGCAATGGAATTAAATACAAAAGGCACAATGCCGACATAAGTACAAGAAAACTGACTCTTCTTACTGTCTATGTTTTGAACCATTCCTGTGACACTAGTTATAGATTCCGATGCATCACTTCAGTTTTACTGAATCCCTCTGACCTTCTTATTGACGATGAAACACAGAAATTGCATCGGAATTAAATACAAAAGGCACAATGCCAACTTCAGTACAAGAAAACTGACTCTTCTTACTGTCTACGTTTGAACCATTCATGTGACACTAGTTATAGATTCCGATGCTTCACTTCACGTTTAATGTATCCCTGTGACCTTCTTATTGACGATGAAACACAGAAATTGCAATGGAATTAAATACAAAAGGCACAATGCCGACATAAGTACAAGAAAACTGACTCTTCTTACTGTCTATGTTTTGAACCATTCCTGTGACACTAGTTATAGATTCCGATGCTTCACTTCAGTTTTACTGTATACCTCTGACCTACTTATTGACGATGAAACGCAGAATTCGCATCGGAATTAAATACAAAAAGCACAATTCCGACTTAAGTACAAGAAATGTGACTCTTCTTACTGTCTATGTTTTCAACAATTCCTGTGACACAAGTTATAGATTCCGATGCTTCACCTCAGGTTTACTGTATGTCTCTGACCTTCTTATTGATGATGAAACACGGAAATTGCAACGGAATTAAATACAAAAGGCCAATTCCGACTTAAGTACAAGAAAACTGACTCTTCTTAGTGTCTATGTTTTGAACCATTCCCATGACACTAGCTATTGATTCCGATGCTTCACTTCAGGTTTACTGTATCCCTCTGACCTTCTTATTGAAGATGAAACACAGATATTGCATCGGAATTCAATACAAAAGGCACAATGCCGACTTAAGTACAAGAAAACTGACTCTTCTCACTGTCTATGTTTTGAACCATTCCCGTGACACTAGCTATTGATTCCGATGCTTCACTTTAGGTTTACTGTATCCCTCTTACCTTCTTATTGACGATGAAACACAGATATTGCAATGGAATTAAATACAAAAGGCACAATGCCGACATAAGTACAAGAAAACTGACTCTTCATACCGTCTATGTTTTGAACCATTCCTGTGACACTAGTTATAGATTCCGATGCTTCACTTCAGGTTTACCGAATCCCTCTGACCTTCTTATTGACGATGAAACACAGAAATTGCATCGGAGTTAAATACAGAAGGCACAATGCCGACTTATGTACAAGAAAACTGACTCTTCTTACAGTCTATGATTTGAACCATTCCTGTGACACTAGTTATAGATTCCGATGCTTCACTTCAGTTTTACTGTATCCCTCTGACCTTCTTATTGAAGATGAAACACAGATATTGCATCGGAATTCAATACAAAAGGCACAATGCCGACTTAAGTACAAGAAAACTGACTCTTCTTACTGGCTATGTTTTGAACCATTCCCATGACACTAGCTATTGATTCCGATGCTTCACTTCAGGTTTACTGTATCCCTCTGACCTTCTTATTGACGATGAAACACAGAAATTGAAATGGAATTAAATACAAAAGGCACAATGCCGACATAAGTACAAGAAAACTGACTCTTCTTACTGTCTATGTTTTGTACCATTCCCGTGACACTAGCTATTGATTCCGATGCTTCACTTCAGGTTTACTGTATCCCTCTTACCTTCTTATTGACGATGAAACACAGAAATTGCAATGGAATTAAATACAAAAGGCACAATGCCGACATAAGTACAAGAAAACTGACTCTTCTTACAGTCTATGATTTGAACCATTCCTGTGACACTAGTTATAGATTCCGATGCTTCACTTCATGTTTACTGTATCCCTCTGACCTTCTTATTGACGAAGAAACACAGGTATTGCATCGGAATTAAATACAAATGGCACAATGAAGACTTAAGTACGAGAAAACTAACTCTTGTATGATTTCAACCATTCCTGTGACACTAGTTACAGATTCCGATGCTTCACTTCAGGTTTACTGTATTCCTCTGACCCTATTGACGATGAAACACAGAAATTTCATGGGAATTAAATACAAAAGGCATCATGCCGATTTAAGTACAAGAAAACTGACTCTTCTTACTGTCTATGCTTTCAACCATTCCTGTGACACTAGTTATAGATTCCGATGCTTCACCTCTGGTTTACTGTATCCCTCTGACCTTCTTATTGACGATGAAACACAGAAATTGCAACGGAATTAAATACAAAAGGCACAATGCCGACTTACGTACAAGAAAACTGACTCTTCTTACTGTCTATGCTTTCAACCATTCCTGTGACACTAGTTATAGATTCCGATGCTTCACCTCAGGTTTACTGTATCCCTCTGACCTTCTTATTGACGATGAAACACAGAAATTGCATCGGAGTTAAATACAAAAGCCACAATGCCGACTTAAGTACAAGAAAACTAACTCTTCTTACAGTCTATGTTTTGAACCATTCCTGTGACACTAGTTATAGATTCCGATGCTTCATTTCAGGTTTACTGTATCCCTCTGACGTTCTTATTGACGATGAAACACAGAAATTGCATCGGAATTAAATTCAGACGGCACAATGCCGACTTATGTACAAGATAACTGACTCTTTTTACTGTCTATGTTTTAATCCATTCCTGTGACGCTAGTTATAGATTCCGAGGCTTCAC
The DNA here is from genome assembly GCF_023864345.2 of Schistocerca serialis cubense. NCBI lineage: Eukaryota > Metazoa > Arthropoda > Insecta > Orthoptera > Acrididae > Schistocerca > Schistocerca serialis. The sequence goes on along the minus strand of NC_064641.1, from coordinate 973,166,222 downwards.
TTCAGGTTTACTGTATCCCTCTGACCTTCTTATTGACGATGAAACACAGAAATTGCAATGGAATTAAATACAAAAGGCACAATGCCGACATAAATACAAGAAAACTCACTCTTCTTACTGTCAATGCTTTGAACCATTCCTGTGACACTAGTTATAGATTCCATTGCTTCACTTCAGGTTTACTGTATCCCTCTGACCTTCTTATTGACGTTGAAACACAGAAATTTCATCGGAATTAAATACAAAAGGCACAATGCCGACTTAAGTACAAGAAATCTGACTCCTCTTAGTGTCTATGTTTTGAACCATTCCTGTGACACTAGTTATAGATTCCGGTGCTTTACTTCAGGTTTACTGTACCCCTCTGATTTTATTATTGACGATGAAACACAGAAATTGCATCGGAATTAAATAGAAAAGGCACAATGCCGACTTAAGTACAAGAAAACTGACTCTTCTTACTGTCTATGTTTTGAACCATTCCTGTGACACTAGATATAGATTCCGATGCTTCACTTCAGGTTTACTGTATCCCTCTGACCTTCTTATTGACGATGAAACGCAGAAATCGCATCGGAATTAAATACAAAAAGCACAATGCCGACTTAAGTACAAGAAAACTGACTCTTCTTTCTGTCTATGTTTTCAACCTTTCATGTGACACTAGTTATAGCTTCCGATGCTTAACTTCAGGTTTACTGTATCCATCAGACCTTCTTATTGACGATGAAAGACAGAAATTGCATCGGAATTAAATACAAAAGGCACAATGCCGACTTATGTACAAGAAAACTGACTCTTCTTACTGTCTATGTTTGAACCATTCATGTGACACTAGTTATAGATTCCGATGTCTCACTTCAGGTTTACTGTATCCCTCTGATCTTCTTATTGACGATGAAACACAGAAATTGATTCGGAATTAAATACAAAAGGCACAATGCCGACTTAAGTACAAGAAAACTGACTCTTCTTAGTGTCTATGTTTTGAACCATTCCTGTGACACTAGTTATAGATTCCGATGCTTTACTTCTGGTTTACTGTATCCCTCTGATTTTCTTATTGACGATGAAACACAGAAATTGCATCGGAATTAAATACAAAAGGCACAATGCCGACTTTAGTACAAGAAAACTGACTCTTCTTAGTGTCTATGTTTTGAACCATTCCTGTGACACTAGTTATAGATTCCGATGCTTTACTTCAGGTTTACTGTATCCCTCTGATTTTCTTATTGACGATGAAACACAGAAATTGCATCGGAATTAAATAGAAAGGGCACAATGCCGACTTAAGTACAAGAAAACTGACTCTTCTTACTGGCTATGATTTGAGCCATTCCTGTGACACTAGTTATAGATTTCGATGCTTCACTTCAGGTTTACTGTATCCATCAGACCTTCTTATTGACGATGAAACACAGAAATTGCATCGGAATTAAATACAAAAGGGACAATGCCGACATATGTACAAGAAAACTGACTATTCTTACTGTCTATGTTTGAACCATTCATGTGACACTAGTTACAGATTCCGATGCTTCACTTCAGGTTTACTGTATCCCTGTGACCTTCTTATTGACGATGAAACACAGAAATTGCAATGGAATTAAATACAAAAGGCACAATGCCGACATAAGTACAAGAAAACTGACTCTTCTTACTGTCTATGTTTTGAACCATTCCTATGACACTAGTTATAGATTCCGATGCTTCACTTCAGTTTTACTGTATCCCTCTGACCTTCTTATTGACGATGAAACGCAGAAATCGCATCGGAATTAAATACATAAGGCACAATTCCGACTTAAGTACAAGAAAACTGACTCTTCTTACTGTCTATGTTTTCAACAATTCCTGTGACATAAGTTATAGATTCCGATGCTTCACCTCAGGTTTACTGTATCTCTCTGACCTTCTTATTGACGATGAAACACAGAAATTGCAACGGAATTAAATACAAAAGGCAAATTCCGACTTAAGTACAAGAAAACTGACTCTTCTTACTGTCTATGTTTTGAACCAATCCTGTGACACTAGTTATGGATTCCGATGCTTCACTTCAGTTTTACTGTATCCCTCTGACCTTCTTATTGACGATGAAACGCAGAAATCGCATCGGAATTAAATACATAAGGCACAATTCCGACTTAAGTACAAGAAAACTGACTCTTCTTACTGTCTATGTTTTCAACAATTCCTGTGACATAAGTTATAGATTCCGATGCTTCACCTCAGGTTTACTGTATCCCTCTGACCTTCTTATTGACGATGAAACACAGAAATTGCAATGGAATTAAATACAAAAGGCACAATGCCGACATAAATACAGGAAAACTCACTCTTCTTACTGTCAATGCTTTGAACCATTCCTGTGACACTAGTTATAGATTCCATTGCTTCACTTCAGGTTTACTGTATCCCTCTGACCTTCTTATTGACGTTGAAACACAGAAATTTCATCGGAATTAAATACAAAAGGCACAATGCCGACTTAAGTACAAGAAATCTGACTCCTCTTAGTGTCTATGTTTTGAACCATTCCTGTGACACTAGTTATAGATTCCGGTGCTTTACTTCAGGTTTACTGTACCCCTCTGATTTTATTATTGACGATGAAACACAGAAATTGCATCGGAATTAAATAGAAAAGGCACAATGCCGACTTAAGTACAAGAAAACTGACTCTTCTTACTGTCTATGTTTTGAACCATTCCTGTGACACTAGATATAGATTCCGATGCTTCACTTCAGGTTTACTGTATCCCTCTGACCTTCTTATTGACGATGAAACGCAGAAATCGCATCGGAATTAAATACAATAAGCACAATGCCGACTTAAGTACAAGAAAACTGACTCTTCTTACTGTCTATGTTTTCAACCTTTCATGTGACACTAGTTATAGCTTCCGATGCTTAACTTCAGGTTTACTGTATCCATCAGACCTTCTTATTGACGATGAAAGACAGAAATTGCATCGGAATTAAATACAAAAGGCACAATGCCGACTTATGTACAAGAAAACTGACTCTTCTTACTGTCTATGTTTGAACCATTCATGTGACACTAGTTATAGATTCCGATGTCTCACTTCAGGTTTACTGTATCCCTCTGATCTTCTTATTGACGATGAAACACAGAAATTGATTCGGAATTAAATACAAAAGGCACAATGCCGACTTAAGTACAAGAAAACTGACTCTTCTTAGTGTCTATGTTTTGAACCATTCCTGTGACACTAGTTATAGATTCCGATGCTTTACTTCAGGTTTACTGTATCCCTCTGATTTTCTTATTGACGATGAAACACAGAAATTGCATCGGAATTAAATACAAAAGGCACAATGCCGACTTTAGTACAAGAAAACTGACTCTTCTTAGTGTCAATGCTTTGAACCATTCCTGTGACACTAGTTATAGATTCCGATGCTTTACTTCAGGTTTACTGTATCCCTCTGATTTTCTTATTGACGATGAAACACAGAAATTGCATCGGAATTAAATAGAAAGGGCACAATGCCGACTTAAGTACAAGAAAACTGACTCTTCTTACTGGCTATGATTTGAGCCATTCCTGTGACACTAGTTATAGATTTCGATGCTTCACTTCAGGTTTACTGTATCCATCAGACCTTCTTATTGACGATGAAACACAGAAATTGCATCGGAATTAAATACAAAAGGGACAATGCCGACATATGTACAAGAAAACTGACTATTCTTACTGTCTATGTTTGAACCATTCATGTGACACTAGTTACAGATTCCGATGCTTCACTTCAGGTTTACTGTATCCCTGTGACCTTCTTATTGACGATGAAACACAGAAATTGCAATGGAATTAAATACAAAAGGCACAATGCCGACATAAGTACAAGAAAACTGACTCTTCTTACTGTCTATGTTTTGAACCATTCCTATGACACTAGTTATAGATTCCGATGCTTCACTTCAGTTTTACTGTATCCCTCTGACCTTCTTATTGACGATGAAACGCAGAAATCGCATCGGAATTAAATACATAAGGCACAATTCCGACTTAAGTACAAGAAAACTGACTCTTCTTACTGTGTATGTTTTCAACAATTCCTGTGACATAAGTTATAGATTCCGATGCTTCACCTCAGGTTTACTGTATCTCTCTGACCTTCTTATTGACGATGAAACACAGAAATTGCAACGGAATTAAATACAAAAGGCAAATTCCGACTTAAGTACAAGAAAACTGACTCTTCTTACTGTCTATGATTTGAACCAATCCTGTGACACTAGTTATAGATTCCGATGCTTCACTTCAGGTTTACTATATCCCTCTGACCTTCTTATTGGCGATGAAACACAGATATTGCATCGGAATTAAATACAAATGACACAATGAAGACTTAAGTACAACAAAACTGACTCTTTTTACTGTGTATGTTTTGAACCATTCCTGTGACACTAGTTACAGATTCCGATGCTTCACTTCAGGTTTACTGTATTCCTCTGACCCTATTGACGATGAAACACAGGAATTGCATGGGAATTAAATACAAAAGGCACAATGCCGACTTAAGTACAAGAAAACTGACTCTTCTTACTGTCTATGCTTTGAACCATTCCTGTGACACTAGTTATAGATTCCGATGCTTCACTTCAGGTTTACTGTATCCCTCTGACCTTCTTATTGAAGATGAAACACCGATATTGCATCGGAATTCAATACAAAAGGCACAATGCCGACTTAAGTACAAGAAAACTGACTCTTCTTACTGTCTATGTTTTGAACCATTCCCGCGACACTAGCTATTGATCCGATGCTTCACTTCAGGCTTACTGTATCCCTCTGACATTCTTATTGACGATGAAACACAGAAATTGCAATGGAATTAAATACAAAAGGCACAATGCCGACATAAGTACAAGAAAACTGACTCTTCTTACTGTCTATGTTTTGAACCATTCCTGTGACACTAGTTATAGATTCCGATGCTTCACTTCAGTTTTACTGAATCCCTCTGACCTTCTTATTGACGATGAAACACAGAAATTGGATCGGAATTAAATACAAAAGGCACAATGCCGACTTAAGTACAAGAAAACTGACTCTTCTTACTGTCTACGTTTGAACCATTCATGTGACACTAGTTATAGATTCCGATGCTTCACTTCACGTTTAATGTATCCCTGTGACCTTCTTATTGACGATGAAACACAGAAATTGCAATGGAATTAAATACAAAAGGCACAATGCCGACTTAAGTACAAGAAAACTGACTCTTCTTACTGTCTATGTTTTGAACCATTCCTGTGACACTAGTTATAGATTCCGATGCTTCACTTCAGTTTTACTGTATACCTCTGACCTACTTATTGACGATGAAACGCAGAATTCGCATCGGAATTAAATACAAAAAGCACAATTCCGACTTAAGTACAAGAAAACTGACTCTTCTTACTGTCTATGTTTTCAACAATTCCTGTGACACAAGTTATAGATTCCGATGCTTCACCTCAGGTTTACTGTATGTCTCTGACCTTCTTATTGATGATGAAACACGGAAATTGCAACGGAATTAAATACAAAAGGCAAATTCCGACTTAAGTACAAGAAAACTGACTCTTCTTACTGTCTATGTTTTGAACCTATCCTGTGACACTAGTTATAGATTCCGATGCTTCACTTCAGGTTTACTATATCCCTCTGACCTTCTTATTGACGATGAAACACAGATATTGCATCGGAATTAAATACAAATGACACAATGAAGCCTTAAGTACAAGAAAACTGACTCTTTATTACTGTGTATATTTTGAACCATTCCTGTGACACTAGTTATAGATTCCGATGCTTCACTTCAGTTTTACTGTATCCCTCTGACCTTCTTATTGACGATGAAACACAGAAATTGAAATGGAATTAAATACAAAAGGCACAATGCCGACATAAGTACAAGAAAACTGACTCTTCTTACTGTCTATGTTTTGTACCATTCCCGTGACACTAGCTATTGATTCCGATGCTTCACTTCAGGTTTACTGTATCCCTCTTACCTTCTTATTGACGATGAAACACAGAATTTGCAATGGAATTAAGTACAAAAGGCACAATGCCGACATAAGTACAAGAAAACTGACTCTTCTTACTGTCTATGTTTTGAACCATTCCTGTGACACTAGTTATAGATAACGATGCTTCATTTCAGGTTTACTGTATCCCTCTAACCTTCTTATTGACGATGAAACACAGAAATTGCATCGGAGTTAAATACAGAAGGCACAATGCCGACTTATGTACAAGAAAACTGACTCTTCTTACAGTCTATGATTTGAACCATTCCTGTGACACTAGTTATAGATTCCGATGCTTCACTTCATGTTTACTGTATCCCTCTGACCTTCTTATTGACGAAGAAACACAGGTATTGCATCGGAATTAAATACAAATGGCACAATGAAGACTTAAGTACGAGAAAACTGACTCTTGTATGTTTTGAACCATTCCTGTGACACTAGTTACAGATTCCGATGCTTCACTTCAGGTTTACTGTATTCCTCTGACCCTATTGACGATGAAACACAGAAATTTCATGGGAATTAAATACAAAAGGCACCATGCCGACTTAAGTACAAGAAAACTGACTCTTCTGACTGTCTATGCTTTCAACCATTCCTGTGACACTAGTTATAGATTCCGATGCTTCACCTCTGGTTTACTGTATCCCTCTGACCTTCTTATTGACGATGAAACACAGAAATTGCAACGGAATTAAATACAAAAGGCACAATGCCGACTTACGTACAAGAAAACTGACTCTTCTTACTGTCTATGCTTTCAACCATTCCTGTGACACTAGTTATAGATTCCGATGCTTCACCACAGGTTTACTGTATCCCTCTGACCTTCTTATTGACGATGAAACACAGAAATTGCATCGGAGTTAAATACAAAAGCCACAATGCCGACTTAAGTACAAGAAAACTAACTCTTCTTACAGTCTATGTTTTGAACCATTCCTGTGACACTAGTTATAGATTCCGATGCTTCATTTCAGGTTTACTGTATCCCTCTGACCTTCTTATTGACGATGAAACACAGAAATTGCATCGGAATTAAATACAGAAGGCACAATGCCGACTTATGTACAAGATAACTGACTCTTTTTACTGTCTATGTTTTAATCCATTCCTGTGACGCTAGTTATAGATTCCGAGGCTTCACTTCAGGTTTACTGTATCCCTCTGACCTTCTTATTGACGATGAAACACAGAAATTGCAATGGAATTAAATACAAAAGGCACAATGCCGACATAAATACAAGAAAACTCACTCTTCTTACTGTCAATGCTTTGAACCATTCCTGTGACACTAGTTATAGATTCCATTGCTTCACTTCAGGTTTACTGTATCCCTCTGACCTTCTTATTGACGTTGAAACACAGAAATTTCATCGGAATTAAATACAAAAGGCACAATGCCGACTTAAGTACAAGAAATCTGACTCCTCTTAGTGTCTATGTTTTGAACCATTCCTGTGACACTAGTTATAGATTCCGGTGCTTTACTTCAGGTTTACTGTACCCCTCTGATTTTATTATTGACGATGAAACACAGAAATTGCATCGGAATTAAATAGAAAAGGCACAATGCCGACTTAAGTACAAGAAAACTGACTCTTCTTACTGTCTATGTTTTGAACCATTCCTGTGACACTAGTTATAGATTCCGATGCTTCACCTCAGGTTTACTGTATCCCTCTGACCTTCTTATTGACGATGAAACACAGAAATTGCAGCGGAATTAAATATAAAAGGCAAAATGCCGACTTAAGTACAAGAAAACTGACTCTTCTTACTGTCTATGGTTTGAACCATTCATGTGACACTAGTTATAGATTCCGATGCTTTACTTCAGGTTTACTGTACCCCTCTGATTTTATTATTGACGATGAAACACAGAAATTGCATCGGAATTAAATAGAAAAGGCACAATGCCGACTTAAGTACAAGAAAACTGACTCTTCTTACTGTCTATGTTTTGAACCATTCCTGTGACACTAGTTATAGATTCCGATGCTTCACTTCACGTTTACTGTATCCCTCTGACTTTCTTATTGACGATGAAACACAGATATTGCATCGGAATTAATTACAAATGGCACAATGAAGACTTAAGTACAAGAAAACTGACTCTTTTTACTGTGTATGTTTTGAACCATTCCTGTGACACTAGTTACAGATTCCGATGCTTCACTTCAGGTTTACTGTATTCCTCTGACCCTATTGACGATGAAACACAGAAATTTCATGGGAATTAAATACAAAAGGCACAATGCCGACTTAAGTACAAGAAAACTGACTCTTCTTACTCTCTATGCTTTGATCCATTCCTGTGACACTAGTTATAGATTCCGATGCTTCACTTCAGGTTTACTGCATCCCTCTGACCTTCATATTGACGATGAAACATAGAAATTGCATCGGAATCAAATACAAAAGGCACAATGCCGACTTTAGTACTAGAAAACTGACTCTTCCTACTGTCTATGTTATGAACCATTCCTGTGACACTAGCTATAGTTTCCGATGCTTCACTTCAGGTTTACTATATCCCTCTGACCTTCTTATTGACGATGAAACACAGAAATTGCATTGGAATTAAATACAAAAGGCACAATGCCGACTTAAGTACAAGAAAACTGACTCTTCTTACTCTCTATGCTTTGATCCATTCCTGTGACACTAGTTATAGATTCCGATGCTTAACTTCAGGTTTACTGTATCCCTCTGACCTGCATATTGACGATGAAACATAGAAATTGCATCGGAATCAAATACAAAAAGCACAATGCCGACTTAAGTACTAGAAAACTGACTCTTCCTACTGTCTATGTTATGAACCATTCCTGTGACACTAGCTATAGATTCCGATGCTTCACTTCAGGTTTACTATATCCCTCTGACCTTCTTATTGACGATGAAACACAGAAATTGCATCGGAATGAAATACAAAGGGCACAATGCCAACCTAAGTACAAGGAAACTGACTCTTCTTACAGTCTATGTTTTGAACCATTCCTGTGACACTAGTTATAGATTCCGATGCTTCACTTCAGGTTTACTGTATCCCTCTGACCTTTTTTTTGACGATGATACACAGATATAGCATCGGAATTAAATACAAATGACACAATGAAGACTTAAGTACAAGAAAACTGACTCTTCTTACTGTCTATGTTTTGAACCATTCCTGTGAAACTAGTTATAGATTCCGATGCTTCACTTCAGGTTTACTCTGTCCCTCTGACCTTTTTATTGACGATGAAACACAGAAATTGCATCGGAGTTAAATACAAAAGGCACAATGCCGACTTAAGTACAAGAAAACTGACTCTTCTTACAGTCTATGTTTTGAACCATTCCTGTGACACTAGTTATAGATTCCGATGCTTCACTTCAGGTTTACTGTATGCCTCTGACCTTTTTATTGACGATGAAACACAGATATAGCATCGGAATTAAATACAAATGGCACAATGACGACTTAAGTACAAGAAAACTGGCTCTTCTTACTGTCTATGATTTGAACCATTCCTCTGACACTAGTTATAGATTCCGACGCTTCACTTCAGGTTTACTGTAGTCCTCTGACCTTCTTAATGACGATTAAACACAGAAATTGCATCGGAATTAAATGCAAAAGGCACAATGCCGACTTAAGTACAAGAAAACTGACTCTACTTACTGTCTATGTTTTCATCCGTTCCTGTGACACTAGTTATAGGTTCCGATGCTTCTCTTCAGGTTTACTATATCCCTCTGACATTCTTATTAACGATGAAACATAGAAATTGCATCGGAATTAAATAGAAAAGGAACAATGCAGACTTAAGTACAAGAAAACTGACTCTTCTTACTGTCAATGCTTTGAACCATTCCTGTGACACTAGTTATAGATTCCAATGCTTCACTTCAGGTTTACTGTATCCCTCTGACCTTTTTATTGACGATGAAACACAGAAATTGCATCGGAATTAAATACAAATGGCACAATGCCGACGTAAGTACAAGAAAACTGACTCTTCTTACTGTCTATGTTTTGAACCATTCCTGTGACACTAGTTACAGATTCCGATGTTTCACTTCAGGTTTACTGTATTCCTCTGACCCTATTGTCGATGAAACACAGAAATTGCATCGGAATTAAATACAAAAGAAACAATGCCGACTTAAGTACAAGAAAACTGACTCTTCTTATTGTCTATGTTTTGATCCATTCCTGTGAGACTAGTTATAGATTCCGATGCTTCACTTCAGGTTTACTGTATCCCCCCGACCTTCTTATTGACGATGAAACATAGAAATTGCATCGGAATTAAATACAAAAGGAACAATGCAGACTTAAGTACAAGAAAACTGAATCTTCTTACTGTCTATGCTTTGAACCATTCCTGTGACACTAGTTATAGATTTTGATGCTTCACTTCAGGTTTACTGTATCCCTCTGACCTTCTTATTGAAGATGAAACACAGATATTGCGTCGGAATTAAATACAAAAGGCACAATGCCGACTTAAGTACAAGAAAACTGACTCTTCCTACTGTCTATGTTATGAACCATTCCTGTGACACTAGCTACAGATTCCGATGCTTCACTTCAGGTTTACTGTATCCCAATGACCTTCTTATTGACGATGAAACACAGAAATTGCATCGGAAATAAATACAAAAGGCACAATGCCGACTTAAGTACAAGAAAACTGACTCTTCTTACTGTCTTTGTTTTGAACCACTCCTGTGACACTAGATATAGATTCCGATGCTTCACTTCAGGTTTACTGTATCTCTCTGACCTTGTTATTGACGATGAAACGCAGAAATTTCATCGGAATGAAATACAAAAAGCTCAATGCCGTCTTAAGTACAAGAAAACTGACTCTTGTTACTGTCTATGTTTTGAACCATTCATGTGAGACTAGTTATAGCTTCCGATGAGTCACTTCAGGTTTACTGTATCCATCACACCTTCTTATTGACGATGAAACACAGAAATTGCATCGGAATTAAGGGGATACGGATTCGGATTTTGGGTTAAAAAATCGAATTTTTTTTATTGGCGTATTATATTCTGCCATGTTTCCTCTTTAAAATGACGTATCATACATAGCTCTACTACAATTATAACTATTTTATTTTTATATATTTGTGAGATCGGGTATTGCGCTTTAGTTATACACGTCTCTCGTGGCTGACCATGAACTTTTTGGCAGTACCTTTAAAGTGACATGAATTCAAATATCCCGGTTTCCAGCGACTATTTATACACTAGTTGCCCGAAAATGTTTCTCTCTGGTTTCCTCAAGTTACTCTTTGACTTTGTGGCGGGACTGTTTTGTAAACAGTGTGATATAAGAAAGTAGTTGTTGTTGAGTTATTTCGTATTTAGTGCTTCACTTTTCCCAGTGAAAATGCCTAGAGCTAAAGCAAAAGTATTTAAAAAGCGTGTGAACTGGCAAAAGAAAAGAAATAATGATTCATTAGCAAAGCAAAGCAGTTCATCATCATCACTGTTGGAAAATGTGAATCCACTTATTACTGATTTGCCGAACGAACTTACACCAAATGAAAACAGTGCTTCTCATAAAAAACTAAGAGATTTGGAAGAGAAATATAATTTACTTGATAGAGGGAATGAAGTTTTTGAACTCATTGATACGAATATATTGTGTGAAGCTCTTGAAAACAGTTTGTGCTGCAAAAAATGTCATGGAAACGTTTCTCTGAAAGTAGAATCCCATGTTGGCCTGGCTGCCCAGTTTAATTTAATATGCAGTGTTTGTAAATACAGCTGTAAGTTTCCAAGTTCGGTTTCAGTAACTTAAAATAATGGATACAAGAAAACTGAACTTTATAGTGTAAATATTAGGTTAGTTTATGGATTGCGAGCAATTGGTAAGGGCAAAGCAGCTGGTGATATGCTATGTGGTGTTCTAAATCTTCCAAGTGCACCTTCAAAGTTTGAAGCTTACAATTATGTACTAGGATCTGCAGTTGAAGATGTAGCACAGAAGTCAATGCAGGTTGCTGTGGAAGAAGCAGTGGAAGAAAATGACGGCAGTCGTGACCTCACAGTGGCGTTTGATGGCACGTGGCAGAAAAGGGGCCACACGTCCAACAATGGTGTTGTAACAGCAACTAGTGTTGATACTGGCAAGGTTATTGATGTTGCAATAATGTCTAAATACTGTAGGTGCACAGGCAGGCTGAAAAATGAACACAGTGATGACTGTATTGCTAATTATTATGGTAGTAGTGGTGGCATGGAGGTTGCTGGGGTGAAGAAAATTTTTCATCGCTCTTCACAGTGGTATAATGTTCGCTATGTCAAATATCTGGGAGATGGTGACTCTAAAGCATTCAAAGAAGTTTTGGAAAGCAAACCATATGGGAACAGTGTAAATATAAGCAAACTTGAATGTATAGGACATGTGCAGAAGAGAATGGGTGCCAGGCTGAGAAGGTTAAAATCAGTTATGAAAGGGAAAAAACTAGATGATGGGAAAACCTTGGATGGCAGAGGAAGATTGACTGATTCCATAATAGACCACATTCAGAACTGCTATGGCCTTGCAATCAGGCAAAATACAGGCAATCTTGAAGAAATGAGGAGAGCTATATGGGCTTTATATTTCCACACCGCATCCACGGATGAGCATCCACAACATGGTTTGTGCCCCAAAGGTGAAAACAGCTGGTGTAAATACAATAGGGGACTAACAACAGGAGAGAAATACATTCACCACCACAGTCTACCATCAGCCATCATGGCAGAAATAAAGCCCATTTTCAGAGATCTGGCTGACAGAAGTCTTCTGATGAAATGTCTTCACGGAAAAACGCAGAACCCCAACGAGTGCTTGAATAGTGTGATATGGCATCGTCTCCCAAAAACAGTGTTTGTCGGAATTAATACACTACATTTTGGTGTGTATGATGCTGTGGCAACCTTCAATCTTGGAAATATAACTAAATGCCAGGTCCTTCAAAAGTTGGGTATGTGTGTTGGTTCCCGTACGGTACGTGCTATGTTCTTTTTAGATCAGCACAGACTAAGGCATGCTGATAATATAATCAAGACATTAGTGAAAAAAGCAAGACAGGTGCAGAGGGGTGCCAAAAGAAGACTTGAAGATGATTATGAAGACTGTGAAGGGGGTATTAGCTACGGATCAGGAATGTTTTAATCTTCTTTCTCCGTTTCCCGTAAGTTTACTTTTTACTTCATCTAGGAACATTATCTCAGGTACTGGTCAACCTAGAAGTCTGAAATTTTTATGACGTAGTGACATAGGTCCCTATTACATACTGAAACAACGATTTTTTAATTACTTGATTTACAAAAGACTTAGGGGTGATAGTCTAGTAAAAAGCGATGGAAAAAATTTACTTAAAAATAAATGTACAATATCTCTGTAAGACAATACTTTGACAATAAGCTGTTGTTTCAGTATTGTTGTAACATATGAATGCACATACAGTAAAATTTTTACCTCTCTGTCTCCAGTAGTTTGTGAAAAAATGTTCCCTATAGTAGGCATATATTAACATTGCGAGGATAGGTGATTCCGTATCCCCTTAAATACAAAAGGCACAATGCCGAATTAAGTACAAGAAAACTGACTCTTCTGACTGTCTATGTTTTGAACCATTCCTGTGACACTAGTTACAGATTCCGATGCTTCACTGCAGGTTTACTCTATCCCTCTGACCCTGTTATTGACGATGAAACACAGAAATTGCATCGGAATTAAATACAAAAGGCACAATGCCGACTTAAGTACAAGAAAACTGACTCTTCTTACTTTCTATGTTTTGAACCATTCCTGTGACACTAGTTATAGATTCCGATGCTTCACTTCAGGTTTACTGTATCCCTCTGACGTTCTTATTGACGATGAAACACAGCAATTGCATCGGAATTAAATAGAAACGGCACAATGACGAGTTAAGTACAAGAAAACTGACTCTTCTTACTGTCTATGTTTTCAACCATTCCTGTGACACTAGTTATAGATTCCGATGCTTCACTTCAGGCTTACTGTATCCCTCTGACCCTCTTACTGACGATGAAACACAGAAATTGCATCGGAATTAAATACAAAAGTCACAATGCCGACTTAAGTACAAGAAAACTGACTCTTCTTACTGTCTATGTTTTGAACCATTCCTGTGACACTAGTTATAGATTCCGATGCTTCACTTCAGGTTTACTGTATAACTCTGACCTTCTTATTGACGATGAAACACAGAAATTGCATCGGAATTAAATACATAGGCACAATGCCGACTTAAGTACAAGAAAACTGACTCTTCTTATTGTCTATGTTTTGATCCATTCCTCTGACACTAGTTATAGATTCCGATGCTTCCCTTCAGGTTTACTGTATCCCTCTGACCTTCTTATTGACGATGAAACACAGATATTGCATCGGAATTAAATACAAAAGGCACAATGCCTACTTAAATACAAGAAAACTGACTCTTTTTACTGTCTATGTTTTGAACCATTCATGTGACACTAGTTATAGATTCCGATGCTTCACTTTAGGTTTACTGTATCCCTCTGACCTTTTTATTGACGATGAAACACAGAAATTGCATCGGAATGAAATATAAAGGGCACAATGCCAACCTAAGTACAAGAAAACTGACTCTTCTTACTGTCTATATTTTGAACCATTCCTGTGAAACTAGTTATTGATTCCGATGCTTCACTTCAGGTTTACTGTGTCCCTCTGACCTTCTTATTGACGATGAAACACAGAATTTGCATCGGAGTTAAATACAAAAGGCACAATGCCGACTTAAGTACAAGAAAACTGACTCTTCTTACAGTCTATGTTTTGAACCATTCCTGTGACACTAGTTATAGATTCCGATGCTTCACTTCAGGTTTACTGTATCCCTCTGACCTTTTTGTTGACGATGAAACACAGATATTACATCGGAATTAAATACAAATGGCACAATGACGACTTAAGTACAAGAAAACTGACTCTTCTTACTGTCTATGATTTGAACCATTCCTGTGACACTAGTTATAGATTCCGACGCTTCACTTCAGGTTTACTGTAGTCCTCTGACCTTCTTAATGACGATTAAACACAGAAATGGCATCGGAATTAAATGCAAAAGGCACAATGCCGACTTAAGTACAAGAAAACTGACTCTACTTACTGTCTATGTTTTCATCCGTTCCTGTGACACTAGTTATAGGTTCCGATGCTTCTCTTCAGGTTTACTATATCCCTCTGACATTCTTATTAACGATGAAACATAGAAATTGCATCGGAATTAAATAGAAAAGGAACAATGCAGACTTAAGTACAAGAAAACTGACTCTTCTTACTGTCAATGCTTTGAACCATTCCTGTGACACTAGTTATAGATTCCAATGCTTCACTTCAGGTTTACTGTATCCCTCTGACCTTTTTATTGACGATGAAACACAGAAATTGCATCGGAATTAAATACAAAAGGCACAATGCCGACTTAAGTACAAGAAAACTGACTCTTCTTACTGTCTATGTTTTGAACCATTCCTGTGACACTAGTTACAGATTCCGATGTTTCACTTCAGGTTTACTGTATTCCTCTGACCCTATTGTCGATGAAACACAGAAATTGCATCGGAATTAAATACAAAAGAAACAATGCCGACTTAAGTACAAGAAAACTGACTCTTCTTATTGTCTATGTTTTGATCCATTCCTGTGAGACTAGTTATAGATTCCGATGCTTCACTTCAGGTTTACTGTATCCCCCCAACCTTCTTATTGACGATGAAACTTAGAAATTGCTTCGGAATTAAATACAAAAGGAACAATGCAGACTTAAGTACAAGAAAACTGAATCTTCTTACTGTCTATGCTTTGAACCATTCCTGTGACACTAGTTATAGATTTTGATGCTTCACTTCAGGTTTACTGTATCCCTCTGACCTTCTTATTGAAGATGAAACACAGATATTGCATCGGAATTAAATACAAAAGGCACAATGCCGACTTAAGTACAAGAAAACTGACTCTTCCTACTGTCTATGTTATGAACCATTCCTGTGACACTAGCTACAGATTCCGATGCTTCACTTCAGGTTTACTGTATCCCACTGACCTTCTTATTGACGATGAAACACAGAAATTGCATCGGAAATAAATACAAAAGGCACAATGCCGACTTAAGTACAAGAAAACTGACTCTTCTTACTGTCTATGTTTTGAACCACTCCTGTGACACTAGATATAGATTCCGATGCTTCACTTCAGGTTTACTGTATCTCTCTGACCTTGTTATTGACGATGAAACGCAGAAATTTCATCGGAATGAAATACAAAAAGCTCAATGCCGTCTTAAGTACAAGAAAACTGACTCTTCTTACTGTCTATGTTTTGAACCATTCATGTGAGACTAGTTATAGCTTCCGATGAGTCACTTCAGGTGTACTGTCTCCATCACACCTTCTTATTGACGATGAAACACAGAAATTGCATCGGAATTAAATACAAAAGGCACAATGCCGAATTAAGTACAAGAAAACTGACTCTTCTGACTGTCTATGTTTTGAACCATTCCTGTGACACTAGTTACAGATTCCGATGCTTCACTGCAGGTTTACTCTATCCCTCTGACCCTGTTATTGACGATGAAACACAGAAATTGCATCGGAATTAAATACAAAAGGCACAATGCCGACTTAAGTACAAGAAAACTGACTCTTCTTATTGTCTATGTTTTGATCCATTCCTCTGACACTAGTTATAGATTCCGATGCTTCACTTCAGGTTTACTGTATCCCTCTGACCTTCTTATTGACGATGAAACACAGATATTGCATCGGAATTAAATACAAAAGGCACAATGCCTACTTAAATACAAGAAAACTGACTCTTCTTACTGTCTATGTTTTGAACCATTCTTGTGACACTAGTTATAGATTCCGATGCTTCACTTTAGGTTTACTGTATCCCTCTGACCTTTTTATTGACGATGAAACACAGAAATTGAATCGGAATGAAATATAAAGGGCACAATGCCAACCTAAGTACAAGAAAACTGACTCTTCTTACTGTCTATATTTTGAACCATTCCTGTGAAACTAGTTATTGATTCCGATGCTTCACTTCAGGTTTACTGTGTCCCTCTGACCTTCTTATTGACGATGAAACACAGAATTTGCATCGGAAATAAATACAAAAGGCACAATGCCGACTTAAGTACAAGAAAACTGACTCTTCTTACTGTCTATGTTTTGAACCACTCCTGTGACACTAGATATAGATTCCGATGCTTCACTTCAGGTTTACTCTATCCCTCTGACCCTGTTATTGACGATGAAACACAGAAATTGCATCGGAATTAAATACAAAAGGCACAATGCCGACTTAAGTACAAGAAAACTGACTCTTCTTACTTTCTATGTTTTGAGCCATTCCTGTGACACTAGTTATAGATTCCGATGCTTCACTTCAGGTTTACTGTATCCCTCTGACCTTCTTATTGACGATGAAACACAGAAATTGCATCGGAATTAAATAGAAACGGCACAATGACGAGTTAAGTACAAGAAAACTGACTCTTCTTACTGTCTATGTTTTCAACCATTCCTGTGACACTAGTTATAGATTCCGATGCTTCACTTCAGGCTTACTGTATCCCTCTGACCCTCTTACTGACGATGAAACACAGAAATTGCATCGGAATTAAATACAAAAGTCACAATGCCGACTTAAGTACAAGAAAACTGACTCCTCTTACTGTCTATGTTTTGAACCATTCCTGTGACACTAGTTATAGATTCCGATGCTTCACTTCAGGTTTACTGTATAACTCTGACCTTCTTATTGACGATGAAACACAGAAATTGCATCGGAATTAAATACATAGGCACAATGCCGGCTTAAGTACAAGAAAACTGACTCTTCTTATTGTCTATGTTTTGATCCATTCCTCTGACACTAGTTATAAATTCCGATGCTTCACTTCAGGTTTACTGTATCCCTCTGACCTTCTTATTGACGATGAAACACAGATATTGCATCGGAATTAAATACAAAAGGCACAATGCCTACTTAAATACAAGAAAACTGACTCTTCTTACTGTCTATGTTTTGAACCATTCATGTGACACTAGTTATAGATTCCGATGCTTCACTTTAGGTTTACTGTATCCCTCTGACCTTTTTATTGACGATGAAACACAGAAATTGCATCGGAATGAAATATAAAGGGCACAATGCCAACCTAAGTACAAAAAAACTGACTCTTCTTACTGTCTATATTTTGAACCATTCCTGTGAAACTAGTTATTGATTCCGATGCTTCACTTCAGGTTTACTGTGTCCCTCTGACCTTCTTATTGACGATGAAACACAGAATTTGCATCGGAGTTAAATACAAAAGGCACAATGCCGACTTAAGTACAAGAAAACTGACTCTTCTTACAGTCTATGTTTTGAACCATTCCTGTGACACTAGTTATAGATTCCGATGCTTCACTTCAGGTTTACTGTATCCCTCTGACCTTTTTATTGACGATGAAACACAGATATTGCATCGGAATTAAATACAAATGGCACAATGACGACTTAAGTACAAGAAAACTGACTCTTCTTACTGTCTATGATTTGAACCATTCCTGTGACACTAGTTATAGATTCCGACGCTTCACTTCAGGTTTACTGTAGTCCTCTGACCTTCTTAATGACGATTAAACACAGAAATTGCATCGAAATTAAATGCAAAAGGCACAATGCCGACTTAAGTACAAGAAAACTGTCTCTACTTACTGTCTATGTTTTCATCCGTTCCTGTGACACTAGTTATAGGTTCCGATGCTTCTCTTCAGGTTTACTATATCCCTCTGACATTCTTATTAACGATGAAACATAGAAATTGCATCGGAATTAAATAGAAAAGGAACAATGCAGACTTAAGTACAAGAAAACTGACTCTTCTTACTGTCAATGCTTTGAACCATTCCTGTGACACTAGTTATAGATTCCAATGCTTCACTTCAGGTTTACTGTATCCCTCTGACCTTTTTATTGACGATGAAACACAGAAATTGCATCGGAATTAAATACAAAAGGCACAATGCCGACTTAAGTACAAGAAAACTGACTCTTCTTACTGTCTATGTTTTGAACCATTCCTGTGACACTAGTTACAGATTCCGATGTTTCACTTCAGGTTTACTGTATTCCTCTGACCCTATTGTCGATGAAACACAGAAATTGCATCGGAATTAAATACAAAAGAAACAATGCCGACTTAAGTACAAGAAAACTGACTCTTCTTATTGTCTATGTTTTGATCCATTCCTGTGAGACTAGTTATAGATTCCGATGCTTCACTTCAGGTTTACTGTATCCCCCCAACCTTCTTATTGACGATGAAACATAGAAATTGCATCGGAATTAAATACGAAAGGAACAATGCAGACTTAAGTACAAGAAAACTGAATCTTCTTACTGTCTATGCTTTGAACCATTCCTGTGACACTAGTTATAGATTTTGATGCTTCACTTCAGGTTTACTGTATCCCTCTGACCTTCTTATTGAAGATGAAACACAGATATTGCATCGGAATTAAATACAAAGGGCACAATGCCGACTTAAGTACAAGAAAACTGACTCTTCCTACTGTCTATGTTATGAACCATTCCTGTGACACTAGCTACAGATTCCGATGCTTCACTTCAGGTTTACTGTATCCACTGACCTTCTTATTGACGATGAAACACAGAAATTGCATCGGAAATAAATACAAAAGGCACAATGCCGACTTAAGTACAAGAAAACTGACTCTTCTTACTGTCTATGTTTTGAACCACTCCTGTGACACTAGCTATTGATTCCGATGCTTCACTTCAGGTTTACTGTATCTCTCTGACCTTGTTATTGACGATGAAACGCAGTAATTTCATCGGAATGAAATACAAAAAGCTCAATGCCGTCTTAAGTACAAGAAAACTGACTCTTCTTACTGTCTTTGTTTTGAACCATTCATGTGACACTAGTTATAGCTTCCGATGAGTCACTTCAGGTTTACTGTATCCATCACACCTTCTTATTGACGATGAAACACAGAAATTGCATCGGAATTAAATACAAAAGGCACAATGCCGAATTAAGTACAAGAAAACTGACTCTTCTGCCTGTCTATGTTTTGAACCATTCCTGTGACACTAGTTACAGATTCCGATGCTTCACTGCAGGTTTACTCTATCCCTCTGACCCTGTTATTGACGATGAAACACAGAAATTGCATCGGAATTAAATACAAAAGGCACAATGCCGACTTAAGTACAAGAAAACTGACTCTTCTTACTTTCTATGTTTTGAACCATTCCTGTGACACTAGTTATAGATTCCGATGCTTCACTTCAGGTTTACTGTATCCCTCTGACGTTCTTATTGACGATGAAACACAGCAATTGCATCGGAATTAAATAGAAACGGCACAATGACGAGTTAAGTACAAGAAAACTGACTCTTCTTACTGTCTATGTTTTCAACCATTCCTGTGACACTAGTTATCGATTCCGATGCTTAACTTCAGGCTTACTGTATCCCTCTGACCCTCTTACTGACGATGAAACACAGAAATTGCATCGGAATTAAATACAAAAGTCACAATGCCGACTTAAGTACAAGAAAACTGACTCTTCTTACTGTCTATGTTTTGAACCATTCCTGTGACACTAGTTATAGATTCCGATGCTTCAGTTCAGGTTTACTGTATAACTCTGACCTTCTTATTGACGATGAAACACAGAAATTGCATCGGAATTAAATACAAAAGGCACAATGCCGACTTAAGTACAAGAAAACTGACTCTTCTTACTGTCTATGTTTTGAACCATTCATGTGACACTAGTTATAGATTCCGATGCTTCACTTCAGGTTTACTGTATCCCTCTGACCTTTTTACTGACGATGAAACACAGAAATTGCATCGGAATTAAATAAAAAAGGCACAATGCCGACTTAAGTACAAGAAAACTGACTCTTCTTACTGTCTATGCTTTGAATAATTCCTGTGACACTAGTTATAGATTCCGATGCTACACTTCAGGTTTACTGTATACCTCTGACCTTCTAATTGACGATGAAACACAGAAATTCCATCGGAGTTAAATACAAATGGCACAATGCCGACTTAAGAACACGAAAACTGACCCTTCTTACTGTCTATGTTTTGAAGCATTCCTGTGACACTAATTATAGATTCCGATGCTTCACTTCAGGTTTACTGTATCCCTCTGACCTTCTCATTGACGATGAAACACAGATATTGCATCGGAGTTAAATACAAAAGCCACAATGCCGAATTAAGTACAAGAAAACTAACTCTTCTTACAGTCTATGTTTTGAACCATTCCTGTGACACTAGTTATAGATTCCGATGCTTCACTTCACGTTTACTGTATCCCTCTGACCTTCTTATTGACGATGAAACACAGAAATTGCATCGGAATGAAATACAAAGGGCACAATGCCAACCTTAGTACAAGAAAACTGACTCTTCTTACTGTCTATGATTTGAACCATTCCTGTGACACTAGTTATTGATTCCGATGCTTCACTTCAGGTTTACTGAATCCCTCTGACCTTCTTATTGACGATGAAACACAGATATTGCATCGGAATTAAATACAAAAGGCACAATGCCTACTTAAATACAAGAAAACTGACTCTTCTTACTGTCAATGCTTTGAACCATTCCTGTGACACTAGTTATAGATTCCATTGCTTCACTTCAGGTTTACTGTATCACTCTGACCTTCTTATTGAAGATGAAACACAGATATTGCATCGGAATTAATTACAAAAGGCACAATGCCGACTTAAGTACTAGAAAACTGACTCTTCTTAGTGTCTATGTTTTGAACCATTCATCTGACACTAGTTATAGGTTCCGATGCTTCACTTCAGGTTTACTGTATCCCTCTGACCTTTTTATTGACGATGAAACACAGAAATTGCATCGGAATTAAATACAAAAGGCACAATGCCGACGTAAGTACAAGAAAACCGACTCTTCTTACTGTCTATGTTTTGAACCATTCCTGTGACACTAGTTATAGATTCCGATGCTTCACTTCAGGTTTACTGTATCCCTCTGACCTTCTTATTGACGATGAAACACAGAAATTGCAGCGGAATTAAATACATAGGCACAATGCCGACTTAAGTACAAGAAAACTGACTCTTCTTATTGTCTATGCTTTGATCCATTCCTCTGACACTAGTTATATATTCCGATGCTTCACTTCAGGTTTACTGTATCCCTCTGACCTTCTTATTGACGATGAAACACAGATATTGCATCGGAATTAAATACAAAAGGCACAATGCCTACTTAAATACAAGAAAACTGACTCTTCTTACTGTCTATGTTTTGAACCATTCATGTGACATTAGTTATAGATACCGATGCTTCACTTTAGGTTTACTGTATCCCTCTGACCTTTTTATTGACGATGAAACACAGAAATTGCATCGGAATGAAATACAAAGGGCACAATGCCAACCTAAGTACAAGAAAACTGACTCTTCTTACTGTCTATGTTTTGAACCATTCCTGTGACACTAGTTATTGATTCCGATGCTTCACTTCAGGTTTACTGTATCCCTCTGACCTTCTTATTGACGATGAAACACAGAAATTGCATCGGAGTTAAATACAAAAGGCACAATGCCGACTTATGTACAAGAAAACTGACTCTTCTTACAGTCTATGTTTTGAACCAATCCTGTGACACTAGTTATAGATTCCGATGCTTCACTTCAGGTTTACTGTATCCCTCTGACATTTTTATTGACGATGAAACACAGATATTGCATCGGAATTAAATACAAATGGCACAATGACGACTTAAGTACAAGAAAACTGACTCTTCTTACTGTCTATGTTTTCATCCATTCCTGTGACACTAGTTATAGGTTCCGATGCTTCTCTTCAGGTTTACTATATCCCTCTGACCTTTTTATTGACGATGAAACACAGAAATTGCATCGGAATTAAATACAAAAGGCACAATGCCGACTTAAGTACAAGAAAACTGACTCTTCTTACTGTCTATGTTTTGAACCATTCCTGTAACACTAGTTACAGATTCCGATGTTTCACTTCAGGTTTACTGTATTCCTCTGACCCTATTGTCGATGAAACACAGAAATTGCATCGGAATTAAATACAAAAGAAACAATGCCGATTTAAGTACAAGAAAACTGGCTCTTCTTATTGTCTATGTTTTGATCCATTCCTGTGAGACTAGTTATAGATTCCGATGCTTCACTTCAGGTTTACTGTATCCCCCCGACCTTCTTATTGACGATGAAACATAGAAATTGAATCGGAACTAAATAGAAAAGGAACAAAACAGACTTAAGTACAAGAAAACTGAATCTTCTTACTGTCTATGCTTTGAACCATTCCTGTGACACTAGTTATAGATTTCGATGCTTCACTTCAGGTTTACTGTATCCCTCTGACCTTCTTATTGAAGATGAAACACAGATATTGCATCGGAATTAAATACAAAAGGCACAATGCCGACTTAAGTACAAGAAAACTGACTCTTCCTACTGTCTATGTTATGAGCCATTCCTGTGACACTAGCTACAGATTCCGATGCTTCACTTCAGGTTTACTGTATCCCACTGACCTTCTTATTGACGATGAAACACAGAAATTGCATCGGAAATAAATACAAAAGGCACAATGCCGATTTAAGTACAAGAAAACTGACTCTTCTTACTGTCTATGTTTTGAACCACTCCTGTGACACTAGATATACATTCCGATGCTTTACTTCAGGTTTACTGTATCTCTCTGACTTTGTTATTGACGATGAAACGCAGAAATTTCATCGGAATGAAATACAAAAAGCTCAATGCCGTCTTAAGTACAAGAAAACTGACTCTTCTTACTGTCTATGTTTTGAACCATTCATGTGACACTAGTTATAGCTTCCGATGAGTCACTTCAGGTGTACTGTATCCATCACACCTTCTTATTGACGATGAAACACAGAAATTGCATCGGAATTAAATACAAAAGGCACAATGCCGAATTAAGTACAAGAAAACTGACTCTTCTTATTGTCTATTTTTTGAACCATTCCTGTGACACTAGTTACAGATTCCGATGCTTCACTGCAGGTTTACTCTATCCCTCTGACCCTGTTATTGACGATGAAACACAGAAATTGCATCGGAATTAAATACAAAAGTCACAATGCCGACTTAAGTACAAGAAAACTGACTCTTCTTACTTTCTATGGTTTGAACCATTCCTGTGACACAAGTTATAGATTCCGATGCTTCACTTCAGGTTTACTGTATCCCTCTGACCCTCTTACTGACGATGAAACACAGAAATTGCATCGGAATTAAATAAAAAAGTCACAATGCCGACTTAAGTACAAGAAAACTGACTCTTCTTACTGTCTGTGTTTTGAACCATTCCTGTGACACTAGTTATAGATTCCGATGCTTCACTTCAGGTTTACTGTATAACTCTGACCTTCTTATTGACGATGAAACACAGAAATTGCATCGGAATTAAATACAAAAGGCACAATGCCGACTTAAGTACAAGAAAACTGACTCTTCTTTCTGTCTATGTTTTGACCCATTCATGTGACACTAGTTATAGATTCCGATGCTTCACTTCAGGTTTACTGTATCCCTCTGACCTTTTTACTGACGATGAAACACAGAAATTGCATCGGAATTAAATACAAAAGGCACAATGCCGACATAAGTACAAGAAAACTGACTCTTCTTACTGTCTATGCTTTGAATAATTCCTGTGACACTAGTTATAGATTCCGATGATACACTTCAGGTTTACTGTATACCTCTGACCTTATTATTGACGATGAAACACAGAAATTCCATCGGAGTTTAATACAAATGGCACAATGCCGACTTAAGAACACGAAAACTGACCCTTCTTACTGTCTATGTTTTGAACCATTCCTGTGACACTAATTATAGATTCCGATGCTTCACTTCTGGTTTACTGTATCCCTCTGACCTTCTCATTGACGATGAAACACAGATATTGCATCGGAATTAAATACAAATGGCACAATGACGACTTAAGTACAAGAAAACTGACTCTTTTTACTGCCTATGTTTTGAACCATTCCTGTGACACTAGTTATAGATTCCGATGCTTCACTTCAGGTTTACTGTATTCCTCTGACATTCTAATTGAGGATGAAACACAGATATTGCATCGGAATTAAAAACAAAAGGCACAATGCCGACTTAAGTACAAGAAAACTGACTCTTCTTACTGTCTATGCTTTGAATAATTCCTGTGACACTAGTTATAGATTCCGATGATACACTTCAGGTTTACTGTATACCTCTGACCTTATTATTGACGATGAAACACAGAAATTCCATCGGAGTTTAATACAAATGGCACAATGCCGACTTAAGAACACGAAAACTGACCCTTCTTACTGTCTATGTTTTGAACCATTCCTGTGACACTAATTATAGATTCCGATTCTTCACTTCAGGTTTACTGTATCCCTCTGACCTTCTTATTGACGATGAAACACAGAAATTGCATCGGAATTATATACAAAAGCCACAATGCTGACTTAAGTACAAGAAAACTGACTCTTCTTACTGTCTATGTTTTTAACCATTCCTGTGACACTAGTTATAGATTCCGATGCTTCACTTCAGTTTTACTGAATCCCTCTGACCTTCTTATTGACGATGAAACACAGAAATTGGATCGGAATTAAATACAAAAGGCACAATGCCGACTTAAGTACAAGAAAACTGACTCTTCTTACTGTCTACGTTTGAACCATTCATGTGACACTAGTTATAGATTCCGATGCTTCACTTCACGTTTAATGTATCCCTGTGACCTTCTTATTGACGATGAAACACAGAAATTGCAATGGAATTAAATACAAAAGGCACAATGCCGACTTAAGTACAAGAAAACTGACTCTTCTTACTGTCTATGTTTTGAACCATTCCTGTGACACTAGTTATAGATTCCGATGCTTCACTTCAGTTTTACTGTATACCTCTGACCTACTTATTGACGATGAAACGCAGAATTCGCATCGGAATTAAATACAAAAAGCACAATTCCGACTTAAGTACAAGAAAACTGACTCTTCTTACTGTCTATGTTTTCAACAATTCCTGTGACACAAGTTATAGATTCCGATGCTTCACCTCAGGTTTACTGTATGTCTCTGACCTTCTTATTGATGATGAAACACGGAAATTGCAACGGAATTAAATACAAAAGGCAAATTCCGACTTAAGTACAAGAAAACTGACTCTTCTTACTGTCTATGTTTTGAACCTATCCTGTGACACTAGTTATAGATTCCGATGCTTCACTTCAGGTTTACTGTATCCCTCTCTCCTTCTTATTGACGATGAAACACAGATATTGCAACGGAATTAAATACAAAAGGCACAATGCTGACTTAAGTACGAGAAAACTGACTCTTCTTACTGTCTAAGTTTAGAACCATTCCTGTGACACTAGTTATAGTTTCCGATGCTTCACTTCAGCTTTACTGTATCCCTCTGACAGTCTTATTGACGATGGAACTCAGATATGGCATCGGAATTAAATACAAATGCACAATGCCGACTTAAGTACAAGAAAACTGACTCTTCTTACTTTCTATGTTTTCAACCAATCTTGTGACACTAGTTATAGATTCCGAAGCTTCACTTCACGTTTACTGTATCCCTCTGACCTTCTTATTGACGATGAAACACAGAAATTGCATCGGAATTTAATACAAAAGGCACAATGCCGACTTAAGTACAAGAAAACTGACTCTTCTTACTGTCTATGTTATGAACCATTCCTGTGTCACTAGTTATAGATTCCGATGCTTCACTTCAGGTTTTCTGTATAACTGTGACCTCCTTATTGACGCTGAAACACAGATATTGCATCGGAATTAAATACAAAAGGCACAATGCCAACTTAAGTACAAGAAAACAGACTCTTCTTACTGTCCATGTTTTGAACCATTCCTGTGACACTAGTTATAGATTCCAATGCTTCACTTCAGGTTTACTGAATCCCACTGAGCTTCTTATTGACGATGAAACACAGAAATTGCATCGAAATTAAATAGAAAAGGCACAATGCCGACTTAAGTACAAGAAGACTGACTCTTCTTACTGTCTACAAGTTCAACCATTCCTGTGCCACTAGTTATAGATTCCGATGCTTCACCTCAGGTTTACTGTATCCCTCTGACCTTTTTATTGAAGATCAAACACAGATATTGCATCGGAATTTCATACAAAAGCCACAATGCCGACTTAAGTACAAGAAGACTGACAATTGTTACTGTCTATGTTTTGAACCATTCCTGTGACACTAGTTATAGATTCCGATGCTTCACTTCAGGTTTACTGTATCCCTCTGACATACTTATTGACGATGAATCGCAGAATTCGCATCGGAATTAAATACAAAAAGCACAATGCCGACTTAAGTACAAGTAAACTAACTCTTCTTACTGTCTATGTTTTGAACCATTCCTGTGACACTAGTTATAGATTCCGATGCTTCACTTCAGGTTTACTGTATTCCTCTGACCTTCTAATTGAGGATGAAACACAGATATTGCATCGGAATTAAATACAAAAGGCACAATGCCGACTTAAGTACAAGAAAACTGACTCTTCTTACTGTCTATGTTTTGAACCATTCCTGTGACAGTAGTTACAGATTCCGATGCTTCACTTCAGGTTTACTGTATTTCTCTGACCTTCTTATTGACGATGAAACACAGAAATTGCATCGGAATTAAATACAAAAAGCACAATGCCGACTTAAGTACAAGAAAACTGTTTCTTCTTACTGTCTATGTTTTGAACCATGCCTGTGACACTAGTTATTGATTCCGATGTTTCACTTCAGGTTTACTGTATCCCTCTGACCTTCTTATTGAAGATCAAACACAGATATTGCATCGGAATTTCATACAAAAGCCACAATGCCGACTTAAGTACAAGAAGACTGACAATTGTTACTGTCTATGCTTTGAACCATTCCTGTGACACTAGTTATAGATTCCGATGCTTCACTTCAGGTTTACTGTATCCCTCTGACAAACTTATTGACGATGAATCGCAGAATTCGCATCGGAATTAAATACAAAAAGCACAATGCCGACTTAAGTACAAGTAAACTAACTCTTCTTACTGTCTATGTTGTGAACCATTCCTGTGACACTAGTTATAGATTCCGATGCTTCACTTCAGGTTTACTGTATCCCTCTGACCTTCTTATTGACGATGAAACACAGAAATTGCATCGGAATTATATACAAAAGGCACAATGCTGACTTAAGTACAAGAAAACTGACTCTTCTTACTGTCTATGTTTTTAACCATTCCTGTGACACTAGTTATAGATTCCGATGCTTCACTTCAGGTTTACTGTATCCCTCTGACCCTCTTACTGACGATGAAATACAGAAATTGCATCGGAATTAAATAAAAAAGTCACAATGCCGACTTAAGTACAAGAAAACTGACTCTTCTTACTGTCTGTGTTTTGAACCATTCCTGTGACACTAGTTATAGATTCCGATGCTTCACTTCAGGTTTACTGTATAACTCTGACCTTCTTATTGACGATGAAACACAGAAATTGCATCGGAATTAAATACAAAAGGCACAATGCCGACTTAAGTACAAGAAAACTGACTCCTCTTTCTGTCTATGTTTTGAACCATTCATGTGACACTAGTTATAGATTCCGATGCTTCACTTCAGGTTTACTGTATCCCTCTGACCTTTTTACTGACGATGAAACACAGAAATTGCATCGGAATTAAATACAAAAGGCACAATGCCGACTTAAGTACAAGAAAACTGACTCTTCTTACTGTCTATGCTTTGAATAATTCCTGTGACACTAGTTATAGATTCCGATGCTACACTTCAGGTTTACTGTATACCTCTGACCATCTCATTGACGATGAAACACAGAAATTCCATCGGAGTTAAATACAAATGGCACAATGCCGACTTAAGAACACGAAAACTGACCCTTCTTACTGTCTATGTTTTGAACCATTCCTGTGACACTAATTATAGATTCCGATGCTTCACTTCTGGTTTACTGTATCCCTCTGACCTTCTCATTGACGATGAAACACAGATATTGCATCGGAATTAAATACAAATGGCACAATGACGACTTAAGTACAAGAAAGCTGACTCTTTTTACTGTCTATGTTTTGAACCATTCCTGTGACACTAATTATAGATTCCGATGCTTCACTTCAGGTTTACTGTATTCCTCTGACCTTCTAATTGAGGATGAAACACAGATATTGCATCGGAATTAAATACAAAAGGCACAATGCCGACTTAAGTACAAGAAAACTGACTCTTCTTACTGTCTATGTTTTGAACCATTCCTGTGACAGTA
Organism: Schistocerca serialis cubense; assembly: GCF_023864345.2. Taxonomy (NCBI): domain Eukaryota; kingdom Metazoa; phylum Arthropoda; class Insecta; order Orthoptera; family Acrididae; genus Schistocerca; species Schistocerca serialis. The sequence goes on along the minus strand of NC_064641.1, from coordinate 973,136,712 downwards.
GTTACAGATTCCGATGCTTCACTTCAGGTTTACTGTATTCCTCTGACCTTCTTATTGACGATGAAACACAGAAATTGCATCGGAATTAAATACAAAAAGCACAATGCCGACTTAAGTACAAGAAAACTGTTTCTTCTTACTGTCTATGTTTTGAACCATGCCTGTGACACTAGTTATTGATTCCGATGTTTCACTTCAGGTTTACTGTATCCCTCTGACCTTCTTATTGAAGATCAAACACAGATATTGCATCGGAATTTCATACAAAAGCCACAATGCCGACTTAAGTACAAGAAGACTGACAATTGTTACTGTCTATGTTTTGAACCATTCCTGTGACACTAGTTATAGATTCCGATGCTTCACTTCAGGTTTACTGTATCCCTCTGACATACTTATTGACGATGAATCGCAGAATTCGCATCGGAATTAAATACAAAAAGCACAATGCCGACTTAAGTACAAGTAAACTAACTCTTCTTACTGTCTATGTTGTGAACCATTCCTGTGACACTAGTTATAGATTCCGATGCTTCACTTCAGGTTTACTGTATCCCTCTGACCTTCTTATTGACGATGAAACACAGAAATTCCATCGGAGTTTAATACAAATGGCACAATGCCGAGTTAAGAACACGAAAACTGACCCATCTTACTGTCTATGTTTTGAACCATTCCTGTGACACTAATTATAGATTCCGATGCTTCACTTCTGGTTTACTGTATCCCTCTGACCTTCTCATTGACGATGAAACACAGATATTGCATCGGAATTAAATACAAATGGCACAATGACGACTTAAGTACAAGAAAACTGACTCTTTTTACTGCCTATGTTTTGAACCATTCCTGTGACACTAGTTATAGATTCCGATGCTTCACTTCAGGTTTACTGTATTCCTCTGACCTTCTAATTGAGGATGAAACACAGATATTGCATCGGAATTAAATACAAAAGGCACAATGCCGACTTAAGTACAAGAAAACTGACTCTTCTTACTGTCTATGTTTTGAACCATTCCTGTGACAGTAGTTACAGATTCCGATGCTTCACTTCAGGTTTACTGTATTGCTCTGACCTTCTTATTGACGATGAAACACAGAAATTGCATCGGAATTAAATACAAAAAGCACAATGCCGACTTAAGTACAAGAAAACTGTTTCTTTTTACTGTCTATGTTTTGAACCATGCCTGTGACACTAGTTATTGATTCCGATGTTTCACTTCAGGTTTACTGTATCCCTCTGACCTTCTTATTGAAGATCAAACACAGATATTGCATCGGAATTTCATACAAAAGCCACTGTGCCGACTTAAGTACTAGAAGACTGACAATTGTTACTGTCTATGTTTTGAACCATTCCTGTGACACTAGTTATAGATTCCGATGCTACACTTCAGGTTTACTGTATCCCTCTGACATACTTATTGACGATGAATCGCAGAATTCGCATCGGAATTAAATACAAAAAGCACAATGCCGACTTAAGTACAAGTAAACTAACTCTTCTTACTGTCTATGTTGTGAACCATTCCTGTGACACTAGTTATAGATTCCGATTCTTCACTTCAGGTTTACTGTATCCCTCTGACCTTCTTATTGACGATGAAACACAGAAATTGCATCGGAATTATATACAAAAGCCACAATGCTGACTTAAGTACAACCATTCCTGTGACACTAGTTATAGATTCCGATGCTTCACTTCAGGTTTACTGTATCCCTCTCTCCTTCTTATTGACGATGAAACACAGATATTGCAACGGAATTAAATACAAAAGGCACAATGCTGACTTAAGTACGAGAAAACTGACTCTTCTTACTGTCTAAGTTTAGAACCATTCCTGTGACACTAGTTATAGTTTCCGATGCTTCATTTCAGCTTTACTGTATCCCTCTGACAGTCTTATTGACGATGGAACTCAGATATGGCATCGGAATTAAATACAAATGCACAATGCCGACTTAAGTACAAGAAAACTGACTCTTCTTACTTTCTATGTTTTCAGCCAATCTTGTGACACTAGTTATAGATTCCGAAGCTGCACTTCACGTTTACTGTATCCCTCTGACCTTCTTATTGACGATGAAACACAGAAATTGCATCGGAATTTAATACAAAAGGCACAATGCCGACTTAAGTACAAGAAAACTGACTCTTCTTACTGTCTATGTTATGAACCATTCCTGTGACACTAGTTATAGATTCCGATGCTTCACTTCAGGTTTTCTGTATAACTGTGACCTCCTTATTGACGCTGAAACACAGAAATTGCATCGGAATTAAATACAAAAGGCACAATGCCAAGTTAAGTACAAGAAAACAGACTCTTCTTACTGTCCATGTTTTGAACCATTCCTGTGACACTAGTTATAGATTCCAATGCTTCACTTCAGGTTTACTGAATCCCACTGAGCTTCTTATTGACGATGAAACACAGAAATTGCATCGAAATTAAATAGAAAAGGCACATTGCCGACTTAAGTACAAGAAGACTGACTCTTCTTACTGTCTACAATTTCAACCATTCCTGTGCCACTAGTTATAGATTCCGATGCTTCACCTCAGGTTTACTGTATCCCTCTGACATTCTTATTGAAGATCAAACACAGATATTGCATCGGAATTTCATACAAAAGCCACAATGCCGACTTAAGTACAAGAAGACTGACAATTGTTACTGTCTATGTTTTGAACCATTCCTGTGACACTAGTTATAGATTCCGATGCTTCACTTCAGGTTTACTGTATCCCTCTGACATACGTATTGACGATGAATCGCAGAATTCGCATCGGAATTAAATACAAAAAGTACAATGCCGACTTAAGTACAAGTAAACTAACTCTTCTTACTGTCTATGTTTTGAACCATTCCTGTGACACTAGTTATAGATTCCGATGCTTCACTTAAGGTTTACTGTATTCCTCTGACCTTCTAATTGAGGATGAAACACAGATATTGCATCGGAATTAAATACAAAAGGCACAATGCCGACTTAAGTACAAGATAACTGACTCTTCTTACTGTCTATGCTTTGAACCATTCCTGTGACAGTAGTTACAGATTCCGATGCTTCACTTCAGGTTTACTGTATTCCTCTGACCTTCTTATTGACGATGAAACACAGAAATTGCATCGGAATTAAATACAAAAAGCACAATGCCGACTTAAGTACAAGAAAACTGTTTCTTCTTACTGTCTATGTTTTGAACCATGCCTGTGACACTAGTTATTGATTCCGATGTTTCACTTCAGGTTTACTGTATCCCTCTGACCTTCTTATTGAAGATCAAACACAGATATTGCATCGGAATTTCATACAAAAGCCACAATGCCGACTTAAGTACAAGAAGACTGACAATTGTTACTGTCTATGTTTTGAACCATTCCTGTGACACTAGTTATAGATTCCGATGCTTCACTTCAGGTTTACTGTATCCCTCTGACAAACTTATTGACGATGAATCGCAGAATTCGCATCGGAATTAAATACAAAAAGCACAATGCCGACTTAAGTACAAGTAAACTAACTCTTCTAACTGTCTATGTTGTGAACCATTCCTGTGACACTAGTTATAGATTCCGATGCTTCACTTCAGGTTTACTGTATCCCTCTGACCTTCTTATTGACGATGAAACACAGAAATTGCATCGGAATTATATACAAAAGGCACAATGCTGACTTAAGTACAAGAAAACTGACTCTTCTTACTGTCTATGTTTTTAACCATTCCTGTGACACTAGTTATAGATTCCGATGCTTCACTTCAGGTTTACTGTATCCCTCTGACCCTCTTACTGACGATGAAACACAGAAATTGCATCGGAATTAAATAAAAAAGTCACAATGCCGACTTAAGTACAAGAAAACTGACTCTTCTTACTGTCTGTGTTTTGAACCATTCCTGTGACACTAGTTATAGATTCCGATGCTTCACTTCAGGTTTACTGTATAACTCTGACCTTCTTATTGACGATGAAACACAGAAATTGCATCGGAATTAAATACAAAAGGCACAATGCCGACTTAAGTACAAGAAAACTGACTCCTCTTTCTGTCTATGTTTTGAACCATTCATGTGACACTAGTTATAGATTCCGATGCTTCACTTCAGGTTTACTGTATCCCTCTGACCTTTTTACTGACGATGAAACACAGAAATTGCATCGGAATTAAATACAAAAGGCACAATGCCGACTTAAGTACAAGAAAACTGACTCTTCTTACTGTCTATGCTTTGAATAATTCCTGTGACACTAGTTATAGATTCCGATGCTACACTTCAGGTTTACTGTATACCTCTGACCTTCTCATTGACGATGAAACACAGAAATTCCATCGGAGTTAAATACAAATGGCACAATGCCGACTTAAGAACACGAAAACTGACCCTTCTTACTGTCTATGTTTCGAACCATTCCTGTGACTCTAATTATAGATTCCGATGCTTCACTTCTGGTTTACTGTATCCCTCTGACCTTGTCATTGACGATGAAACACAGATATTGCATCGGAATTAAATACAAATGGCACAATGACGACTTAAGTACAAGAAAGCTGACTCTTTTTACTGTCTATGTTTTGAACCATTCCTGTGACACTAGTTATAGATTCCGATGCTTCACTTCAGGTTTACTGTATTCCTCTGACCTTCTAATTGAGGATGAAACACAGATATTGCATCGGAATTAAATACAAAAGGCACAATGCCGACTTAAGTACAAGAAAACTGACTCTTCTTAATGTCTATGTTTTGAACCATTCCTGTGACAGTAGTTACAGATTCCGATGCTTCACTTCAGGTTTACTGTATTCCTCTGACCTTCTTATTGACGATGAAACACAGAAATTGCATCGGAATTAAATACAAAAAGCACAATGCCGACTTAAGTACAAGAAAACTGTTTCTTCTTACTGTCTATGTTTTGAACCATGCCTGTGACACTAGTTATTGATTCCGATGTTTCACTTCAGGTTTACTGTATCCCTCTGACCTTCTTATTGAAGATCAAACACAGAAATTGCATCGGAATTTCATACAAAAGCCACAATGCCGACTTAAGTACAAGAAGACTGACAATTGTTACTGTCTATGTTTTGAACCATTCCTGTGACACTAGTTATAGATTCCGATGCTTCACTTCAGGTTTACTGTATCCCTCTGACATACTTATTGACGATGAATCGCAGAATTCGCATCGGAATTAAATACAAAAAGCACAATGCCGACTTAAGTACAAGTAAACTAACTCTTCATACTGTCTATGTTGTGAACCATTCCTGTGACACTAGTTATAGATTCCGATGCTTCACTTCAGGTTTACTGTATCCCTCTGACCTTCTTATTGACGATGAAACACAGAAATTGCATCGGAATTATATACAAAAGGCACAATGCTGACTTAAGTACAAGAAAACTGACTCTTCTTACTGTCTATGTTTTTAACCATTCCTGTGACACTAGTTATAGATTCCGATGCTTCACTTCAGGTTTACTGTATCCCTCTCACCTTCTTATTGACGATGAAACACAGATATTGCATCGGAAATAAATACAAAAGGAACAATGCCGACTTAAGTACAAGAAAACTGACTCTTCTTACTGTCTATGTTTTGAACCATTCCTGTGACACTAGTTATAGATTCCGATGCTTCACTTCAGGTTTTCTGTATAACTGTGACCTCCTTATTGACGCTGAAACACAGAAATTGCATCGGAATTAAATACAAAAGGCACAATGCCAACTTAAGTTCAAGAAAACAGACTCTTCTTACTGTCCATGTTTTGAACCATTCCTGTGACACTAGTTATAGATTCCAATGCTTTACTTCAGGTTTACTGAATCCCACTGAGCTTCTTATTGACGATGAAACACAGAAATTGCATCGGAATTAAATAGAAAAGGCACAATGCCGACTTAAGTACAAGAAGACTGACTCTTCTTACTGTCTATAATTTCAACCATTCCTGTGCCACTAGTTATAGATTCCGATGCTTCACCTCAGGTTTACTGTATCCCTCTGACCTTCTTATTGACGATGAAGCACAGAAATTGCAACAGAATTAAATACAAAAGGCACAATGCCGACTTAAGTATAAGAAAACTGACTCTTCTTACTGTCTATGTTTGATTCATTCCTGTGCCACTAGTTATAGATCCCGATGCTTCACTTCAGGTTTACTGTATCCCTCTGAACCTCTTACTGACGATGAAACACAGAAATTGCATCGGAATTAAATACAAAAAGCACAATGCCGACTTATGACAAGAAAACTGACTCTTCTTACTGTCTATGTTTTGAACCATTCCTGTGACACTTGTTATAGATTCCGATGCTTCACTTCAGGTTTACTGTATCCCTCTGACCTTCTTATTGACGATGAAACACAGAAATTGCATCGGAATTAAATACAAAAGGCACAATGCCGACTAAAGTACAAGAAACCTGACTCTTCTTACTGTCTATGTTCTGAACCATTCATGTGACACTAGTTATAGATTCCGATGCTTCACTTCAGGTTTACTGTATCCCTCTGACCTTCTTATTGACGATGAAACACAGAGATTGCATAGGAATTAAATGCAAAGGGCACAATGCCGACTTAAGTACAAGAAAACTGACTCTTCTTACTGTCTATGTATTCATCCATTCCTGTGACACTAGTTATAGGTTCCGATGCTTCTCTTCAGATTTACTATATCCCTCTGACCTTCTTATTGACGATGAAACATAGAAATTGCATCGGAATTAAATAGAAAAGGAACAATGCAGACTTAAGTACAAGAAAACTGGCTCTTCTTACTGTCAATGGTTTGAACCATTCCTGTGACACTAGTTATAGATTCCAATGCTTCACTTCAGGTTTACTGTATCCCTCTGACCTTTTTATTGACGATGAAACACAGAAATTGGATCGGAATTAAATACAAAAGGCACAATACCGACTTAAGTACAAGAAAACTGACTCTTCTTACTGTCTATGTTTTGAACCATTCCTGTGACACTAGTTATAGATTCCGATGCTTCACTCCAGGATTACTGTATCCCTATGACCTTCTTATTGACGATGAAACACAGAAATTGCATCGGAGTTAAATACAGAAGGCACAATGCCAACTTAAGTACAAGAAAACTGACTCTTCTTACAGTCTATGATTTGAACCATTCCTGTGACACTAGTTATAGATTCCGATGCTTCACTTCAGGTTTACTGTATCCCTTTGACCTTCTTATTGACGATGAAACACAGATATTGCATCGGAATTAATTACAAGTGGCACAATCACGACTTAAGTACAAGAAAACTGACTCTTCTTACTGTCTATGTTTTGAAGCATTCCTGTGACACTAGTTACAGATTCCGATGTTTCACTTCAGGTTTACTGTATTCCTCTGACCCTATTGACGATGAAACACAGAAATTGCATCGGAATTAAATACAAAAGGCACAATGCCGACTTAAGTACAAGAAAACGGACTCTTCTTATTGTCTATGTTTTGATCCATTCCTGTGACACTAGTTATAGATTCCGATGCTTCACTTCAGGTTTACTGTATCCCCCCGACCTTCTTATTGACGATGAAACATAGAAATTGCATCGGAATTAAATAGAAAAGGAACAATGCAGACTTAAGTACAAGAAAACTGACTCTTCTTACTGTCTATGCTTTGAACCATTCCTGTGACACTAGTTATAGATTTCGATGCTTGACTTCGGGTTTACTGTATCCCTCTGACCTTCTTATTGAAGATGAAACACAGATATTGCATCGGAATTAAATACAAAAGGCACAATGCCGACTTAAGTACAAGAAAACTGACTCTTCCTACTGTCTATGTTATGAACCATTCCTGTGACACTAGCTATAGATTCCGATGCTTCACTTCAGGTTTACTGTATCCCACTGACCTTCTTATTGACGATGAAACACAGAAATTGCATCGGAAATAAATACAAAAGTCACAATGCCGACATAAATACAAGAAAACTGACTCTTCTTACTGTCTATGTTTTGAACCACTCCTGTGACACTAGATATAGATTCCGATGCTTCACTTCAGGTTTACTGTATCTCTCTGACCTTCTTATTGACGATGAAACGCAGAAATTTCATCGGAATGAAATACAAAAAGCTCAATGCCGTCTTAAGTACCAGAAAACAGACTCTTCTTACTGTCTATGTTTTGAACCATTCATGTCACACAAGTTATAGCTTCCGATGAGTCACCTCAGGTTTACTGTATCCATCACACCTTCTTATTGACGATGAAACACAGAAATCCCATCGGAATTAAATACAAAAGGCAGAATGCCGAATTAAGTACAAGAAAACTGACTCTTCTGACTGTCTATGTTTTGAACCACTCCTGTGACACTAGATATAGATTCCGATGCTTCACTTCAGGTTTACTGTATCCCTCTGACCCTGTTATTGACGATGAAACACAGAAATTGCATCGGAATTAAATACAAAAGGCACAATGCCGACTTAAGTACAAGAAAACTGACTCTTCTTACTATCTATGTTTTGAACCATTCCTGTGACACTAGTTATAGATTCCGATGCTTCACTTCAGGTTTACTGTATCCCTCTGACGTTCTTATTGACGATGAAACTCAGCAATTGCATCGGAATTAAATAGAAACGGCACAATGACGAGTTAAGTACAAGCAAACTGACTCTTCTTACTGTCTATGGTTTCAACCATTCCTGTGACACTAGTTATAGATTTCGATGCTTCACTTCAGGTTTACTGTATCCCTCTGACCCTCTTACTGACGATGAAACACAGAAATTGCATCGGAATTAAATACAAAAGGCACAATGCCGACTTAAGTACAAGAAAACTGACTCTTCTTACTGTCTATGTTTTGAACCACTCCTGTGACACTAGATATAGATTCCGATGCTTCACTTCAGGTTTACTGTATCCCTCTGACCCTGTTATTGACGACGAAACACAGAAATTGCATCGGAATTAAATGCAAAAGGCACAATGCCGACTTAAGTACAAGAAAACTGACTCTTCTTACTATTTATGTTTTGAACCATTCCTGTGACACTAGTTATAGATTCCGATGCTTCACTTCAAGTTTACTGTATCCCTCTGACGTTCTTATTGACGATGAAACACAGAAATTGCATCGGAATTAAATAGAAACGGCACAATGACGAGTTAAGTACAAGAAAACTGACTCTTCTTACTGTCTATGTTTTCAACCATTCCTGTGACACTAGATATAGATTCCGATGCTTCACTTCAGGTTTACTGTATCTCTCTGACCTTGTTATTGACGATGAAACGCAGAAATTTCATCGGAATGAAATACAAAGAGCTCAATGCCGTCTTAAGTACAAGAAAACTGACTCTTCTTACTGTCTATGTTTTGAACCATTCATGTGACACTAGTTATAGCTTCCGATGAGTCACTTCAGGTTTACTGTATCCATCACACCTTCTTATTGACGATGAAACACAGATATTGCATCGGAATTAAATACAAAAGGTACAATGCCGAATTAAGTACAAGAAAACTGACTCCTCTGACTGTCTATGTTTTGAACCATTCCTGTGACACTAGTTACAGATTCCGATGCTTCACTGCAGGTTTACTGTATCCCTCTGACCCTGTTATTGACGATGAAACACAGAAATTGCATCGGAATTAAATACAAAAGGCACAATGCCGACTTAAGTACAAGAAAACTTACTCTTCTTACTTTCTATGTTTTGAACCATTCCTGTGACACTAGTTATAGATTCCGATGCTTCACTTCAGGTTTACTGTATCCCTCTGACGTTCTTATTGATGATGAAACACAGCAATTGCATCGGAATTAAATAGAAACGGCACAATGACGAGTTAAGTACAAGAAAACTGACTCTTCTTACTGTCTATGTTTTCAACCATTCCTGTGACACTAGTTATAGATTCCGATGCTTCACTTCAGGTTTACTGTATCCCTCTGACCCTCTTACTGACGATGAAACACAGAAATTGCATCGAAATTAAATACAAAAGGCACAATGCCGACTTAAGTACATGAAAACTGACTCTTCTTACTGTCTATGTTTTGAACCATTCCTGTGACACTAGTTATAGATTCCAATGCTTCACTTCAGGTTTACTGTATCCCACTGAGCTTCTTATTGACGATGAAACACAGAAATTGCATCGGAATTAAATAGAAAAGGCACAATGCCGACTTAAGTACAAGAAGACTGACTCTTCTTACTGTCTATAATTTCAACCGTTCCTGTGACACTAGTTATAGATTCCGATGCTTCACTTCACGTTTACTGTATCCCTCTGACCTTCTTATTGACGATTAAACACAGAAATTGCATCGGAATTAAATACAAAAGGCACAATGCCGACTTAAGTACAAGAAAACTGACTCTTCTTACTGTCTATGTTTTCATCCATTCCTGTGACACTAGTCATAGGTTCCGATGCTTCTCTTCAGGTTTACTATATCCCTCTGACCTTCTTATTGACGATGAAACATAAAAATTGCATCGGAATTAAATATAAAAGGAACAATGCAGACTTAAGTACAAGAAAACTGACCCTTCTTACTGTCTATGTTTTGAACCATTCCTGTGACACTAGTTATAGATTCCGATGCTTCACTTCAGGTTTACTGTATCCCTCTGACCTTCTTATTGACGATGAAACACAGATATTGCATCCGAATTAAATACAAATGGCACAATGACGACTTAAGTACAAGAAAACTGACTCTTTTTACTGTCTATGATTTGAACCATTCCTGTGACACTAGTTATAGATTCCGATTCTTCACTTCAGGTTTGCTGTATTCCTCTGACCTTCTAATTGACGATGAAACACAGATATTGCATCGGAATTAAATACAAAAGGCACAATGCCGACTTAAGTACAAGAAAACTGACTCTTCTTACTGTATATGTTTTGAACCATTCCTGTGACACTAGTTACAGATTCCGATGCTTCACTTCAGGTTTACTCTATTCCTCTGACCTTCTTATTGACGATGAAACACAGAAATTGCATCGGAATTAATTACAAAGAGCACAATGCCGACTTAAGTACAAGAAAACTGTTTCTTCTTACTGTCTATGTTTTGAACCATGCCTCTAACACTAGTTATTGATTCCGATGCTTCACTTCAGGTTTACTGTATCCCTCTGACCTTCTTATTGAAGATGAAACACAGATATTGCATCGGAATTTAATACAAAAGGCACAATGCCGACTTAAGTACAAGAAGACTGACTCTTGTTACTGTCTATGTTTTGAACCATTCCTGTGACACTAGTTATAGATTCCGATGCTTCACTTCAGGTTTACTGTATCCCTCTGACCTTCTTATTGACGATGAAACACAGAAATTGCATCGGAATTAAATACAAAAGCACAATGCCGACTTAAGTACAAGACAACTGACTCTTCCTACTGTCTATGTTTGAACCATTCCTGTGACACTAGTTATAGATTCCGATGTTTCACTTCAGGTTTACTGTATCCCTCTGACCTACTTGTTGACGATGAATCGCAGAATTCGCATCGGAATTAAATACAAAAAGCACAATGCCGACTTAAGTACAAGTAAACTGACTCTTCTTACTATCTATGTTTTGAACCATTCCTGTGACACTAGTTATAGATTCCGATGCTTCACTTCAGGTTTACTGTATCCCTCTGACCTTCTTATTGACGATGAAACATAGAAATTGCATCGGAATTAAAGAGAAAAGGAACAATGCAGACTTAAGTACAAGAAAACTGACTCTTCTTTCTGTCTATGCTTTGAACCATTCCTGAGACACTAGTTATAGATTTCGATGCTTCACTTCAGGTTTACTGTATCACTCTGACCTTCTTATTGAAGATGAAACACAGATATTGCATCGGAATTAAATACAAAAGGCACAATGCCGACTTAAGTACAAGAAAACTGACTCTTCCTACTGTCTATGTTATGAACCGTTCCTGTGACACTAGCTATAGATTCCGATGCTTCACTTCAGGTTTACTGTATCCCACTGACCTTCTTATTGACGATGAAACTCAGAAATTGCATCGGAAATAAATACAAAAGGCACAATGCCGACTTAAGTACAAGAAAACTGACTCTTCTTACTGTCTATGTTTTGAACCACTCCTGTGACACTAGATATAGATTCCGATGCTTCACTTCAGGTCTACTGTATCTCTCTGACCTTGTTATTGACGATGAAACGCAGAAATTTAATCGGAATGAAATACAAAAAGCTCAATGCCGTCTTAAGTACAAGTAAACTGACTCTTCTTACTGTCTATGTTTTGAACCATTCATGTGACACTAGTTATAGCTTCCGATGAGTCACTTCAGGTTTACTGTATCCATCACACCTTCTTATTGACGATGAAACACAGAAATTGCATCGGAATTAAATACAAAAGGCACAATGCCGAATTAAGTACAAGAAAACTGACTCTTCTGACTGTCTATGTTTTGAACCATTCCTGTGACACTAGTTACAGATTCCGATGCTTCACTGCAGGTTTACTGTTTCCCTCTGACCCTGTTATTGACGATGAAACACAGAAATTGCATCGGAATTAAATACAAAAGGCACAATGCCGAATTAAGTACAAGAAAACTGACTCTTCTTACTTTCTATGTTTTGAACCATTCCTGTGACACTAGTTATAGATTCCGATGCATCACTTCAGGTTTACTGTATCACTCTGACGTTCTTATTGACGATGAAACACAGCAATTTCATCGGAATTAAATAGAAACGGCACAATGTCTAGTTAAGTACAAGAAAACTGACTCTTCTTACTGTCTATGTTTTCAACCACTCCTGTGACACTAGTTATAGATTCCGATGCTTCACTTCAGGTTTACAGTATCCCTCTGACCCTCTTACTGACGATGAAACACAGAAATTGCATCGGAATTAAATACAAAAGGCACAATGCCGACTTAAGTACAAGAAAACTGACTCTTCTTACTGTCTATGTTTTGAACCATTCCTGTGACACTAGTTACAGATTCCGATGCTTCACTTCAGGTTTACTGTATAACTCTGACCTTCTTATTGACGATGAAACTCAGAAATTGCATCGGAATTAAATACAAAAATGCACAATGCCGACTTAAGTACAAGAAAACTGACTCTTCTTACTGTCTATGTTTTGAACCATTCATGCGACACTAGTTATAGATTCCGATGCTTCACTTCAGGTTTACTGTCTCCCTCTGACCTTTTTACTGACGATGAAACACAGAAATTGCATCGGAATTAAATACAAAAGGCACAATGCCGACTTAAGTACAAGAAAACTGACTCTTCTTACTGTCTATGTTTTGAACCATTCCTGTGACACTAGTTATAGATTCCGATGCTTCACTTCAGGTTTACTGTATTCCTCTGACCTTCTAATTGACGATGAAACACAGATATTGCATCGGAATTAAATACAAAAGGCACAATGCCGACTTAAGTACAAGAAAACTGACTCTTCTTACTGTCTATGTTTTCAATCATTCCTGTGACACTAGTTATAGATTCCGATGCTTCACTTCAGGTTTACTGTATCCCTCTGACCTTCCTATTGACGATGAAACACAGAAATTGCATCGGAATTAAATACAAAAGCACAATGCCGACTTAAGTACAAGAAAACTGACTCTTCCTACTGTCTATGTTTTGAACCATTCCTGTGACACTACATATAGATTCCGATGCTTCACTTCAGGTTTACTGTATCCCTCTGGCCTACTTATTGACGATGAATCGCAGAACTCGCATCGGAATTAAATACAAAAAGCACAATGCCGACTTAAGTGCAAGTAAACTGACCCTTCTTACTGTCTATGTTTTGAACCATTCATGTGACACTAGTTATAGCTTCCGATGAGTCACTTCAGGTTTACTGTATCCATCACACCTTCTTATTGACGATGAAACACAGAAATTTCATCGGAATTAAATACAAAAGGCACAATGCCGACTTAAGTACAAGAAAACTGACTCTTCTTACTTTCTATGCTTTGAACCATTCCTGTGACACTAGTTATAGATTCCGATGCTTCACTTCAGGTTTACTGTATCCCTCTGACGTTCTTATTGACGATGAAACACAGCAATTGCATCGGAATTAAATAGAAACGGCACAATGACGAGTTAAGTACAAGAAAACTGACTCTTCTTCCTGTCTATGCTTTGAATAATTCCTGTGACACTAGTTATAGATTCCGATGCTACACTTCAGGTTTACTGTATCCCTCTGACGTTCTTATTGACGATGAAACACAGCAATTGCATCGGAATTAAATAGAAACGGCACAATGACGAGTTAAGTACAAGAAAACTGACTCTTCTTCCTGTCTATGCTTTGAATAATTCCTGTGACACTAGTTATAGATTCCGATGCTACACTTCAGGTTTACTGTATACCTCTGACCGTCTTATTGACGATGAAACACAGAAATTGCATCGGAGTTAAATACAAATGGCACAATGCCGACTTAAGGACACGAAAACTGACCCTTCTTACTGTCTATGTTTTGAACCATTCCTGTGACACTAGTTATAGATTCCGATGCTTCACTTCAGGTTTACTGTATCCCACTGACCTTCTTATTGACGATGAAACACAGATATTGCATCGGAATTATATACAAATGGCACAATGACGACTTAAGTACAAGAAAACTGACTCTTTTTACTGTCTATGTTTTGAACCATTCCTGTGACACTAGTTATAGATTCCAATGCTTCACTTCAGGTTTACTGTATTCCTCTGACCTTCTAATTGACGATGAAACACAGATATTGCATGGGAATTAAATACAAAAAGCACAATGCACTCTTAAGTACAAAAAAACTGACTCTTCTTACTGTCTATGTTTTGAACCATTCCTGTGACACTAGTTACAGATTCCGATGCTTCACTTCAGGTTTACTGTATTCCTCTGACCTTCTTATTGACGATGAAACACAGAAATTGCATCGGAATTAAATACAAAAGCACAATGCCGACTTAAGTACAAGAAAACTGACTCTTCCTACTGTCTATGTTTTGAACCATTCCTGTGACACTACATATAGATTCCGATGCTTCACTTCAGGTTTACTGTATCCCTCTGACCTACTTATTGACGATGAATCGCAGAATTCGCATCGGAATTAAATACAAAAAGCACAATGCCGTCTTAAGTACAAGTAAACTGACTCTTCTTACTGTCTATGGTTTGAACTATTCCTGTGACACTAGTTATAGATTCCGATGCTTCACTTCAGGTTTACTGTATCCCTCTGACCTTCTTATTGACGATGAAACACAGAAATTGCATCGGAATTATATACAAAAGGCACAATGCTGACTTAAGTACAAGAAAACTGACTCTTCTTACTGTCTATGTTTTGAACCATTCCTGTGACACTAGTTATAGATTCCGATGCTTCACTTCAGGTTTACTGTATCCCTCTCACCTTCTTATTGACGATGAAACACAGATATTGCATCGGAATTAAATACAAAAGGCACAATGCCGACTTAAGTACGAGAAAACTGACTCTTCTTACTGTCTAAGTTTGGAACCATTCCTGTGACACTAGTTATAGTTTCCGATGCTTCACTTCAGCTTTACCGTATCCCTCTGACCGTCTTATTGACGATGGAACACAGATATTGCATCGGAATTAAATACAAATGCACAATGCCGACTTAAGTACAAGAAAACTGACTCTTATTACTGTCTATGTTTTGATCCAATATTGTGACACTAGTTATAGATTCCGAAGCTTCAGTTCACGTTTACTGTATCCCTCTGACCTTCTTATTGACGATGAAACACAGAAATTGCATCGGAATTTAATGCAAAAGGCACAATGCCGACTTAAGTACAAGATAACTGACTCTTCTTACTGTCTGTGTTTTGAACCATTCATGTGACACTAGTTATAGATTCCGGTGCTTCACTTCAGGTTTACTGTATCCCTCTGACCTTCTTATTATACGATGAAACACAGAAATTGCATCGGAATTAAATACAAAAGGCACAATGCCGACTTAAGTACAATAAAACTGACTCTTCTTACTGTCTATAATTTGAACCATTCCTGTGACACTAGTTATAGATTCCGAGGCTTCACTTCAGGTTTTCTGTATAACTGTGACCTTCTTATTGACGATGAAACACAGAAATTCCATCGGAATTAAATACTAAAGGCACAATGCCAACTTAAGTACAAGAAAACTGACTCTCCTTACTGTCCATATTTTGAACCATTCCTGTGACACTAGTTATAGATTCCAATGCTTCACTTCAGGTTTACTGTATCCCACTGAGCTTCTTATTGACGATGACACACAGAAATTGCATCGGAATTAAATAGAAAAGGCGCAATGCCGACTCAAGTACAAGAAGACTGACTCTTCTTACTGTCTATAATTTCAACCATTCCTGTGACACTAGTTATAGATTCCAATGCTTCACCTCAGGTTTACTGTATCCCTCCGACCTTCTTATTGACGATGAAACACAGAAATTGCATCGGAATTAAATACAAAAGGCACAATCCCAACTTAAGTACAAGAAAACTGACTCTTCTTACTGTCAATGTTTTGAACCATTCATGTGACACTAGTTATAGATTCCAATGCTTCACTTCAGGTTTACTGTATCCCTCTGACCTTCTTATTGACGATGAAACACAGAAATTGCATCGAAATTAAATACAAAAGGCACAATGCCGACTTAAGTACAAGAAAACTGACTCTTCTTACTATCTATGTTTTGAACCATTCATGTGACACTAATTATAGATTCCGATGCTTCACATAAGGTATACTGTATCCCTCTGACCTTCTTATTGACGATGAAACACAGAAATTGCATAGGAATTAAATATAAAAGGCACAATCCCGACTTAAGTACAAGAAAACTGACTCTTCTTACTGTCTATGTTTTGAACCATTCATGTGACACTAGTTATAGATTCCGATGCTTCACTTCAGGTTTACTGTATCCCTCTGACCTTCTCATTGACGATGAAACACAGAAATTGCATCGGAATTAAATACAAAGGGCACATTGCCGACTTAAGTACAAGAAAACTGACTCTTCTTACTGTCTAAGTTTTGAACCATTCCTGTGACACTAGTTATAGATTCCAATGCTTCACTTCAGCTTTACTGTATCCCTCTGACCGTCTTATTGACGATGAAACACAGAAATTACATCGGAATTAAATACATAAGGCACAATGCCGACTTAAGTACAAGAAAACTGACTCTTCTTACTGTCTATGTTTTGAACCATTCATGTGACACTAGTTATAGATTCCAATGCTTCACTTCAGGTTTACTGTATCCCTCTGACCTTCTTATTGACGATGAAACACAGAAATTGCATCGAAATTAAATACAAAAGGCACAATGCCGACTTAAGTACAAGAAAACAGACTCTTCTTACTCTCTATGTTTTGAACCATTCATGTGACACTAATTATAGATTCCGATGCTTCACATAAGGTATACTGTATCCCTCTGACCTTCTTATTGACGATGAAACACAGATATTGCATAGGAATTAAATACAAAAGGCACAATGCCGACTTATGTACAAGAAAACTGACTCATCTTACTGTCTATGTTTGAACCATTCATGTGACACTAGTTATAGATTCCGATGCTTCACTTCAGGTTTACTGTATCCCTCTGACCTTCTTACTGAAGATGAAACACAGAAATTGCATCGGAATTAAATACAAAAGCTACAATGTAGACTGAAGTACAAGAAAACTGACTCTTCTTATTGTCTAGTGTCACAGGAATGTTTCAAAACATAGTTATAGATTTGATGCTTCACTTCAGGTTTACTGTATCCTTCTGACCATCTTATTGACGATGAAACGCAGAGATCGCATCGGAATTAAATACAAAAAGCACAATGGCGACTTAATTACAAGAAAACTGACTCTTCTTACTGTCTATGCTTTGAACCATGCCTGTGACACTAGTTATAGATTCCGATGCTTCACTTCAGGTTTACTGTATCCCTATGACCTTCTTATTGAAGATGAAACACAGATATTGCATCGGAATTTAATACAAAATGCACAATGCCGACTTAAGTACAAGAAAACTGACTCTTCTTACTGTCTATGTTATAAACCATTCCTGTGACACTAGTTATAGATTCCGATGCTTCACTTCAGGTTTACTGTATCCCTCTGACCTTCTTATTGAAGATGAAACACAGAAATTGCATCGGAATTAAATGCAAAAGGCACAATGCCGACTGAAGTACAAGAAAACTGACTCTCCTCACTGTTAATGTTTGAACCATTCCTGTGACTCTAGTTATTGATTCCGATGCTTCACTTCAGGTTTACTGTATCCCTCTGACCGTCTTATTGACGTTGAAAACCAGAAATTGCATCGGAATTATATACAAAAGGCACAATGCCGACTTAAGTACAAGAAAACTGACTCTTCTTGCTGTTTATGTTTTGAATAATTCATGTGACACTAGTTATAGATTCCGATGTTTCACTTCAGGTTTACTGTATCCCTCTGACTTTCTAATTGACGATGAAACACAGAAATTGCATCGGAATTAAATACAAAAGGCACAACGACGACTTAAGTACAAGAAAACTGACTCTTCTTTTTGTCTATGTTTTGAACCATTCCTGTGACACTAGTTATAGATTCCGATGCTTCACATCTGGTTTACTGTATCCCTCTGACCTTCTTATTGACGATGAAACACAGAAATTGCATCGGAATTAAATACAAAAGGCACAATGCCGACTTATGTCCAAGAAAACTGACTCATCTTACTGTCTATGTTTGAACCATTCATGTGATTCTAGTTATAGATTCCGATGCTTCACTTCAGTTTTACTGTATCCCTCTGACCATCTTATTGACGATTAAACACAGAAATTGCATCGGAATTAAATGCTAAAGGCACAATGCCGACTTATGTACAAGCAAACTGACTCTTCTTACTGTTAATGTTTGAACCATTCCTGTGACACTAGTTATTGATTCCGATGCTTCACTTCAGGTTTACTATTTCCCTCTGACCTTCTTAATGACGATGAAACACAGAAATTGCATCGGAATTAAATACAAAAGGCACAATGCCGACTTAAGTACAAGACAACTGACTCTTCTTACTGTCTATGTTTTGAACCATTCCTGTGACACTAGTTATAGATTCCGATGATTCACTTCAGGTTTACTGTATCCCTCTGACCTTCTTATTGACGATGAAACACAGAAAATGCATCGGAATGAAATACAAAAGGCACAACGCCGACTTAAGTACAAGAAAACTGACTCTTCTTACTGTCTATGTTTTGATCCATTCCTGTGACACTAGTTATAGATTCCGATGCTTCACTTCAGGTTTACTGTATCCCTCTGACCTTCTTATTGAGGATGAAACACAGAAATTGCATCGGAATTAAATACAAAAGGCACAATGCCGACTTATGTACAAGAAAACTGACTCATCTTACTGTCTATGTTTGAACCATTCATGAGACACTAGTTATAGATTCCGATGCTTCACTTCAGTTTTACTGTATCCCTCTGACCTTCTTATTGACGATGAAACACAGAAATTGAATCGGAATTAAATGCTAAAGGCACAATGCCGACTTAAGTACAAGAAAACTGACTCTTCTTACTGTTAATGTTTGAACCATTCCTGTG
Organism: Schistocerca serialis cubense; assembly: GCF_023864345.2. Lineage (NCBI taxonomy): Eukaryota > Metazoa > Arthropoda > Insecta > Orthoptera > Acrididae > Schistocerca > Schistocerca serialis. The sequence goes on along the minus strand of NC_064641.1, from coordinate 973,116,988 downwards.
ACACTAGTTATTGATTCCGATGCTTCACTTCAGGTTTACTGTATCCCTCTGACCTTCTTATTGACGACAAAACACAGAAATTGCATCGGAATTAAATACAAAAGCCACAATGCCGACTTAAGTACAAGACAACTGACTCTCCTTACTGTCTATGTTCTGAAACATTCCTGTGACACTAGTTATAGATTCCGATGATTCACTTCATGTTTACTGTATCCCTCTGACCTCCTTATTGACGATGAAACACAGAAAATGCATCGGAGTTAAATACAAAAGGCACAATGCCGACTTAACTACAAGAAATCTGACTCTTCTTACAGTCTATGTTTTGAATCATTCCTGTGACACTAGTTATAGATTCCGATGCTTCATTTCAGGTTTACTGTATCCCTCTGAACTTCTTATTGACGATGAAACACAGATATTGCATCGGAATTAAATACAAACGGCACAATGAAGACTTAAGTACAAGAAAACTGAATCTTCTTACTGTCTATGTTTTGAACCATTCCTGTGACACTAGTGATAGATTCCGATGCTTCACTTCAGGTTTACTGTATTGCTTTGACCTTTTTATTTTCGATGAAACACAGCAATTGCATCGGAATTAAGTACAAAAGGCACAATGCCGACTTAAGTACAAGAAAACTGACTCTTCTTACTGTCTATAATGTGAACCATTCCTGTGACACAAGTTATAGATTCCGATGCTTCACTTCAGGTTTACTGTATCCCTCTGACCGCCTTATTGCCAATGAAGCATAGAAATTGCATCGGAATTAAATACAAAAGGCACAATGCCGACTTAAGTACAAGAAAACTGACTCTTCTTACTGTCTATGTTTTGAACCATGTCTGTGACACTAGTTATAGATTCCGATGTTTCACTTCAGGTATACTGTATCCCTCTGACCTTCTTATTGACGTTGAAACACAGTATTTGCATCGGAATTATATACAAAAGGCACAATGCCGACTTAAGTACAAGAAAACTGACACTTCTTACTGTCTATGATATGAACCATTCCTGTGACACTAGTTATAGATTCCGATGCTTCACTTCAGGTTTACTGTATCCCTCTGACCTTCTTATTGACGATGAAACACAGAAATTGCATCGGAATTAAATACAAAAGGCACAATGCCGACTTAAGTACAAGAAAACTGAGTCTTCTTTCTGTTTATGTTTTGAATAATTCATGTGACACTAGTTATAGATTCCGATGCTTCACTTCAGGATTACTGTATCCCTCTGACTTTCTAATTGACGATGAAACACAGATATTGCATCGGAATTAAATGCAAAAGGCCGACTTAAGTACAAGAAAACTGATTCTTCTTACTGTCTATGTTTTGAACCATTCCTGTGACACTAGTTATAGATTCCGATGCTTCACTTCATTTTTACTGTATCCCTCTGACCTTGTTATTGACGATGAAACACAGAAATTGCATCGGAATTAAATACAAAAGGCACAATGCCGACTTAAGTACAACAAAACTGACTCTTCTTACTGTCTATGTTTTAAACCATTCATGCGACACTAGTTATAGATTCCGACGCTTTACTCCAGGTTTACTGAATATCTATGACCCTCTTATTGACGATGAATCACAGAAATTGCTTCGGAATTAAATATGAAAGGCACAATGCCGACTTAAGTACAAGAAAACTGACTCTTCTCACTGTCTATGCTTTGTTCGATTCCTGTGACACTAGTTATAGATTCCGATGCTTCACTTCAGGTTTACTGTATCCCTCTGACCTTCTTATTGACGATGAAACATCGAAATTGCATCGGAATTAAATACAAACGGCACAATGACGACTTAACTACAAGAAAACTGAATCTTGTTACTGTCTATGTTTTGAACCATTCCTGTGACACTAGTTATAGATTCCGATGCTTCACTTCAGGTTTAATGTATTGCTTTGACCTTCTTATTTTCGATGAAACACAGAAATTGCATCGGAATTAAATACAAAAGGCACAATGCCGACTTAAGTACAAGAAAACTGACTCTTCTTACTGTCTATGATGTGAACCATTCCTGTGACACTAGTTATAGATTCCGATGCTTCACTTCCGGTTTACTGTATCCCTCTGACCTTCTTATTGACAATGAAACATAGAAATTGCATCGGAATTAAATACAAAAGGCACAATAACGACTTAAGTACAAGAAAACTGACTCTTCTTACTGTCTATGTTTTGAACCATGTCTGTGACACTAGTTATAGATTCCGATGCTTCACTTCAAGTATACTGTATCCCTCTGACCTTCTTATTGACGTTGAAACACAGAATTTGCATCGGAACTATATACAAAAGGCACAATGCCGACTTAAGTGCAAGAAAACTGACACTTCTTACTGTCTATGATATTAACCATTCCTGTGACACTAGTTATAGATTCCGATGCTTCACTTCAGGTTTACTGTATCCCTCTGACCTTCTTATTGACGATGAAACACAGAAATTGCATCGGAATTAAATACAAAAGGCACAATGCCGACTTAAGAACAAGAAAACGGACTCTTCTTTCTGTTTATGTTTTGAATAATTCATGTGATACTAGTAATAGATTCCGATGCTTCACTTCAGGTTTACTGTATCCCTCTCACTTTCTAATTGACGATGAAACACAGAAATTGCATCGGAATTAAATACAAAAGCCCGACTTAAGTACAAGAAAACTGATTCTTCTTACTGTCTATGTTTTGAACCATTCCTGTGAAACTAGTTATAGATTCCGATGCTTCACTTCATTTTTACTGTATCCCTCTGACCTTCTTATTGACGATGAAACACAGAAATTGCATCGGAATTAAATACAAAAGGCACAATGCCGACTTAAGTACAACAAAACTGACTCTTCTTACTGTCTATGTTTTAAACCATTCATGTGACACTAGTTATAGATTCCGATGCTTTACTCCAGGTTTACTGAATATCTATGACCCTCTTATTGACGATGAATCACAGAAATTGCTTCGGAATTAAATATGAAAGGCACAATGCCGACTAAAGTACAAGAAAACTGACTCTTCTCACTGTCTATGCTTTGATCCATTCCTGTGACACTAGTTATAGATTCCGATGCTTCACTTCAGGTTTACTGTATCCCTCTGACCTTCTTATTGACGATGAAACATAGAAATTGCATCGGAATTAAATAGAAAAGGAACAATGCCGACTTGAGAACAAGAAAACTGACTCTTCTTAGTGTCTATGTTTTGAACCCTTCCTGTGACACTAGTTATAGATTCCGATGCTTCACTTCCGCTTTACTTGATCCCTCTGACCTTCTTATTGACGATGAAACACAGAAATTGCATCGGAATTAAATACAAAAGGCACAATGCACAATGCTTCACTTCAGGTTTACTGTATCCCTCTGACCTTCATATTGACGATGAAACACAGAAATTGCATCGGATTTACATACAAAAGGCACAATGCCGACTAAAGTGCAAGAAAACTGACTCTTCTTACTGTCTATGTTTTAAGCCATTCATGTGACACTAGTTATAGATAGCGATGCTTTACTCCAGGTTTACTGTATCCCTCTGACCTTCTTATTGACGATTAATCACAGAAATTGCTTCGGAATTAAATACAAAAGGCACAATGCCGACTTAAGTACAAGAAGACTGACTCTTCTTACTGTCTATGCTTTGATCCATTCCTGTGATACTAGTTATAGATTCCGATGCTTCACTTCAGGTTTACTGTATCGCTCTGACCTTCTTATTGACGATGAAACATAGAAATTGCATCGGAATTAAATAGAAAAGGAACAATGCCAAATTAAGAACAGGAAAACTGACTCTTTCACAGTCTATATTTAGAACCCTTCCTGTGACACTAGTTATAGATTCCGACGCTTCACTTCAGGTTAACTGTATCCCTCTGACCTTCTTATTGACGATGAAACACAAAAATTGCATTGGAATTAAATACAAAAGGCACAATGCCGACTTAAGTACAAGGTAACTGACTCATCTTACTGTCTATGTTTTGAACCATTCATGTGACACTAGTTATAGATTCCGATGCTTCACTTCAGGTGTACTGTATCCCTCTGACCTTCTTATTGACGATGGAACATAGAAATTGCATCGCAATTAAATACAAAAGGCACAATGCCGACTTAAGTACAAGAAAACTGATTCTTCTTACTGTCTATGCTTTGAACCATTCATGTGACACTAGTAATAGATTCCGATGCTTCACCTCAAGTTTTCTGTATCCCTCTGACCTTTTTATTGACGATGAAACACAGAAAGTGCATTGGAATTAAATACAAAAGGCACAATGCCGACTTATGTACAAGAAAACTGACTCTTCTTACTGTCTCTGTTTGATCCATTAATGTGACACTCGTTATAGATTCCGATGCTTCACTGCAGTTTTACTGTATCCCTCTGACCTTCTTATTGACGATGAAACACAGAAATTGCATCGGAATTAAATACGAAAGGCACAATGCCGACTTAAGTACAAGATAACTGACTCATCTTACTGTCTACGTTTTGAACCAATCCTGTGACACTAGTTATGGATTCCGATGCTTCACTTCAGGTTCACTGTATCCCTCTGACCTTCTTATTGACGCTGAAACACAGAAATTGCAACGGAATTATATACAAAAGGCACAATGCCGACTTAAGTACAAGAAACCTGAATCTTCTTACTGTCTATGATTTGAACCGTTCCTGTGACACTAGTTATAGATTCCGATGCTTCACATCAGGTTTACTGTATCCCTCTCACCTTCTTATTGACGATGAAACACAGAAATTGCATCGGAATTAAAAACAAAAGGCACAATGCCGACTTAAGTACAAGATAATTGACTCTTCAGACTGTCTATGTTTGAACTATTCTTGTGACTCAAGTTATAGATTCCGATGCTTCACTTCAAATTTACTGTATCCTTCTGACGTTCCTATTGACGATGAAACTCAGAAATAGCATCGGAATTAAATACAAAAGGCACAACGCCGACTTAAGTACAAGAAAACTGACTCTTCTTACTGTCTATGTTTTGAACCATTCATGTGACACTAGTTATAGATTCCGATGCTTCCCTTCAGGTTTACTGTGTCCCTCTGACCTTCTTATTGACGATGAAACACAGAAATTGCATCGGAATTAAACACAAAATGCACAATGCCGACTTAAGTACAAGATAATAGACTCTTCTTACTGTCTTGTTTTGAACCATTCATGTGACACTAGTCATAGATTCCGATGCTTCACTTCAGGTTTACTGTATCCCTCTGACCTTATTGACGATGAAACACAGAAATTGCATCGGAATTAAATACAAAAGGCACAATGCCGACTTAAGTTCAAGAAAACTGACTCTTCTTACTGTCTATGTTTTGAACCATTCATGTGACACTAGTTATAGATTCCGATGCTTCACTTCAGATTTACTGTATCCCTCTGACCTTCTTATTGACGATGAAACACAGAAATTACATCGGAATTAAATACAAAAGGCACAATGCCGACTTAAGTACAAGAAAACTGACTCTTGTTACTGTCTATGTTTTGAACCATTCATGTGACACTAGTTATAGATTCCGATGCTTCACTTCAGGTTTACTGTATCCCTCTGACCTTCTTATTTACGATAAAACACAGAAATTGGATCGGAATTAAATACAAAAGGCACAATGCCGACTTAAGATCAAGAAAACTGACTCTTCTTACTGTCTATTCTTTGAACCATTCCTGTGACACTAGTTATAGATTCCGATGCTTCACTTTAGGTGTACTGTATCCCTCTGACCTTCTTATTGAGGAAGAAACACAGAAACTGCATCGGAATTAAATACAAAAGGCACAATGCCGACTTAAGTACAAGAAAACTGACTCTTCTTACTGTCTATGATGTGAACCATTCCTGTGACACTAGTTATTGATTCCGATGCTTGACTTCAGGTTTACTGTATCCCTCTGACCTTCTTATTGACAATGAAACATAGAAATTGCATCGGAATTAAATACAAAAGGCACAATGCCGACTTAAGTACAAGAAAACTGACTCTTCTTACTGTCTATGTTTTGAACCATGTCAGTGACACTAGTTATAGATTCCGATGCTTCACTTCAGGTATACTGTATCCCTCTGACCTTCTTATTGACGTTGAAACACAGAATTTGCATCGGAATTATATACAAAAGGCACAATGCCGACTTAAGTACAAGAAAACTGACACTTCTTACTGTCTATGATATTAACCATTCCTGTGACACTAGTTATAGATTCCGATGCTTCACTTCAGGTTTACTGTATCCCTCTGACCTTCTTATTGACGATGAAACACAGAAATTGCATCGGAATTAAACACAAAATGCACAATGCCGACTTAAGTACAAGATAATAGACTCTTCTTACTGTCTTGTTTTGAACCATTCATGTGACACTAGTCATAGATTCCGATGCTTCACTTCAGGTTTACTGTATCCCTCTGACCTTATTGACGATGAAACACAGAAATTGCATCGGAATTAAATACAAAAGGCACAATGCCGACTTAAGTTCAAGAAAACTGACTCTTCTTACTGTCTATGTTTTGAACCATTCATGTGACACTAGTTATAGATTCCGATGCTTCACTTCAGATTTACTGTATCCCTCTGACCTTCTTATTGACGATGAAACACAGAAATTACATCGGAATTAAATACAAAAGGCACAATGCCGACTTCAGTACAAGAAAACTGACTCTTGTTACTGTCTATGTTTTGAACCATTCATGTGACACTAGTTATAGATTCCGATGCTTCACTTCAGGTTTACTGTATCCCTCTGACCTTCTTATTTACGATAAAACACAGAAATTGGATCGGAATTAAATACAAAAGGCACAATGCCGACTTAAGAACAAGAAAACTGACTCTTCTTACTGTCTATTCTTTGAACCATTCCTGTGACACTAGTTATAGATTCCGATGCTTCACTTTAGGTGTACTGTATCCCTCTGACCTTCTTATTGAGGAAGAAACACAGAAACTGCATCGGAATTAAATACAAAAGGCACAATGCCGACTTAAGTACAAGAAAACTGACTCTTCTTACTGTCTATGATGTGAACCATTCCTGTGACACTAGTTATTGATTCCGATGCTTGACTTCAGGTTTACTGTATCCCTCTGACCTTCTTATTGACAATGAAACATAGAAATTGCATCGGAATTAAATACAAAAGGCACAATGCCGACTTAAGTACAAGAAAACTGACTCTTCTTACTGTCTATGTTTTGAACCATGTCAGTGACACTAGTTATAGATTCCGATGCTTCACTTCAGGTATACTGTATCCCTCTGACCTTCTTATTGACGTTGAAACACAGAATTTGCATCGGAATTATATACAAAAGGCACAATGCCGACTTAAGTACAAGAAAACTGACACTTCTTACTGTCTATGATATTAACCATTCCTGTGACACTAGTTATAGATTCCGATGCTTCACTTCAGGTTTACTGTATCCCTCTGACCTTCTTATTGACGATGAAACACAGAAATTGCATCGGAATTAAATACAAAAGGCACAATGCCGACTTAAGAACAAGAAAACTGACTCTTCTTTCTGTTTATGTTTTGAATAATTCATGTGATACTAGTAATAGATTCCGATGCTACACTTCAGGTTTACTGTATCCCTCTCACTTTCTAATTGACGATGAAACACGGAAATTGCATTGGAATTAAATACAAAAGGCCGACTTAAGTACAAGAAAACTGATTCTTCTTACTGTCTATGTTTTGAACAATTCCTGTGACACTAGTTATAGATTCCGATGCTTCACTTCATTTTTACTGTATCCCTCTGACTTTCTTATTGACGATGAAACACAGAAATTGCATCGGAATTAAATACAAAAGGCACAATGCCGACTTAAGTACAACAAAACTGACTCTTCTTACTGTCTATGTTTTAAACCATTCATGTGACACTAGTTATAGATTCCGATGCTTTACTCCAGGTTTACTGAATATCTATGACCCTCTTATTGACGATGAATCACAGAAATTGCTTCGGAATTAAATATGAAAGCCACAATGCCGACTTAAGTACAAGAAAACTGACTCTTCTCACTGTCTATGCTTTGATCCATTCCTGTGACACTAGTTATAGATTCTGATGCTTCACTTCAGGTTTACTGTATCCCTCTGACCTTCTTATTGACGATGAAACATAGAAATTGCATAGGAATTAAATAGAAAAGGAACAATGCCGACTTGAGAACAAGAAAACTGACTCTTCTTAGTGTCTATGTTTTGAACCCTTCCTGTGACACTAGTTATAGATTCCGATGCTTCACTTCCGGTTTACTGGATCCCTCTGACCTTCTTATTGACGATGAAACTCAGAAATTTAATCGGAATTAAATACAAAAGGCACAATGCACAATGCTTCACTTCAGGTTTACTGTATCCCTCTGACCTTCATATTGACGATGAAACACAGAAATTGCATCGGAATTACATACAAAAGGCACAATGCCGACTAAAGTGCAAGAAAACTGACTCTTCTTACTGTCTATGTTTTAAGCCATTCATGTGACACTAGTTATAGATAGCGATGCTTTACTCCAGGTTTACTGTATCTCTCTGACCTTCTTATTGACGATGAATCACAGAAATTGCTTTGGAATTAAATACAAAAGGCACAATGCCGACTTAAGTACAAGAAGACTGACTCTTCTTACTGTCTATGCTTTGATCCATTCCTGTGATACTAGTTATAGATTCCGATGCTTCACTTCAGGTTTACTGTATTGCTCTGACCTTCTTATTGACGATGAAACATAGAAATTGCATCGGAATTAAATAGAAAAGGAACAATGCCAAATTAAGAACAAGAAAACTGACTGTTTAACAGTCTATATTTTGAACCCTTCCTGTGACACTAGTTGTAGATTCCGACGCTTCACTTCAGGTTTACTGTATCCCTCTGACCTTCTTATTGACGATGAAACACAGAAATTGCATCGGAATTAAATACAAAAGGCACAATGCCGACTTAAGTACAAGAAAACTGATTCTTCTTACTGTCTATGTTTTGAACCATTCATGTGACACTAGTTATAGATTCCGATGCTTCACTTCAGGTTTACTGTATCCCTCTGACCTTCTTATTGACGATGGAATATAGAAATTGCATCGGAATTAAATACAAAAGGCACAATGCCGACTTAAGTTCAAGAAAACTGATTCTTCTTACTGTCTATGCTTTGAACCATTCATGTGACACTAGTAATAGATTCCGATGCTTCACCTCAGGTTTTCTGTATCCCTCTGACCTTTATATTGACGATGAAACACAGAAAGTGCATTGGAATTAAATACAAAAGGCACAATGCCGACTTATGTACAAGAAAACTGACTCTTCTTACTGTCTCTGTTTGAACCATTAATGTGACACTAGTTATAGATTCCGATGCTTCACTGCAGTTTTACTGTATCCTTCTGACCTTCCTATTGACGATGAAACTCAGAAATAGCATCGGAATTAAATACAAAAGCCACAACGCCGACTTAAGTACAAGAAAACTGACTCTTCTTACTGTCTATGTTTTGAACCATTCATGTGACACTAGTTATAGATTCCGATGCTTCCCTTCAGGTTTACTGTATCCCTCTGACCTTCTTATTGACGATGAAACACAGAAATTGCATCGGAATTAAACACAAAATGCACAATGCCGACTTAAGTACAAGATAATAGACTCTTCTTACTGTCTTTGTTTTGAACCATTCATGTGACACTAGTCATAGATTCCGATGCTTCACTTCAGGTTTACTGTATCCCTCTGACCTTCTTATTGACGATGAAACATAGAAATTGCATCGGAATTAAATAGAAAAGGAACAATGCCGACTTGAGAACAAGAAAACTGACTCTTCTTAGTGTCTATGTTTTGAACCCTTCCTGTGACACTAGTTATAGATTCCGATGCTTCACTTCCGGTTTACTGGATCCCTCTGACCTTCTTATTGACGATGAAACTCAGAAATTTAATCGGAATTAAATACAAAAGGCACAATGCACAATGCTTCACTTCAGGTTTACTGTATCCCTCTGACCTTCATATTGACGATGAAACACAGAAATTGCATCGGAATTACATACAAAAGGCACAATGCCGACTAAAGTGCAAGAAAACTGACTCTTCTTACTGTCTATGTTTTAAGCCATTCATGTGACACTAGTTATAGATAGCGATGCTTTACTCCAGGTTTACTGTATCCCTCTGACCTTCTTATTGACGATGAATCACAGAAATTGCTTCGGAATTAAATACAAAAGGCACAATGCCGACTTAAGTACAAGAAGACTGACTCTTCTTACTGTCTATGCTTTGATCCATTCCTGTGATACTAGTTATAGATTCCGATGCTTCACTTCAGGTTTACTGTATTGCTCTGACCTTCTTATTGACGATGAAACATAGAAATTGCATCGGAATTAAATAGAAAAGGAACAATGCCAAATTAAGAACAAGAAAACTGACTGTTTAACAGTCTATATTTTGAACCCTTCCTGTGACACTAGTTATAGATTCCGACGCTTCACTTCAGGTTTACTGTATCCCTCTGACCTTCTTATTGACGATGATACACAGAAATTGCATCGGAATTAAATACAAAAGGCACAATGCCGACTTAAGTACAAGAAAACTGATTCTTCTTACTGTCTATGTTTTGAACCATTCATGTGACACTAGTTATAGATTCCGATGCTTCACTTCAGGTTTACTGTATCCCTCTGACCTTCTTATTGACGATGGAACATAGAAATTGCATCGGAATTAAATACAAAAGACACAATGCCGACTTAAGTTCAAGAAAACTGATTCTTCTTACTGTCTATGCTTTGAACCATTCATGTGACACTAGTAATAGATTCCGATGCTTCACCTCAGGTTTTCTGTATCCCTCTGACCTTTATATTGACGATGAAACACAGAAAGTGCATTGGAATTAAATACAAAAGGCACAATGCCGACTTATGTACAAGAAAACTGACTCTTCTTACTGTCTCTGTTTGAACCATTAATGTGACACTAGTTATAGATTCCGATGCTTCACTGCAGTTTTTCTGTATCCCTCTGACCTTCTTATTGTCGATGAAACACAAAAATTGCATCGGAATTAAATACGAAAGGCACAATGCCGACTTAAGTACAAGATAACTGACTCTTCTTACTGTCTGTGTTTTGAATCATTTATCTGACACTTGTTACAGATTCCGATGCTTCACTTCGGGTTTACTGTATCCCTCTGACCTTCTTATTGACGATGAAACACAGAAATTGCATCGGAATTATATACAAAAAGCACAATGCCGACTTAAGTACAAGAAACCTGACTCTTCTTACTGTGTATGATTTGAACCGTTCCTGTGACACTAGTTATAGATTCCGATGCTTCACATCAGGTTTACTGTATCCCTCTCACCTTCGTATTGACGATGAAACACAGAAATTGAATCGGAATTAAAAACAAAAGGCACAATGCCGACTTAAGTACAAGATAATTGACTCTTCAGACTGTCTATGTTTGAACCATTCTTGTGACTCAAGTTATAGATTCCGATGCTTCACTTCAGTTTTACTGTATCCTTCTGACCTTCCTATTGACGATGAAACTCAGAAATAGCATCGGAATTAAATACAAAAGGCACAACGCCGACTTAAGTACAAGAAAACTGACTCTTCTTACTGTCTATGTTTTGAACCATTCATGTGACACTAGTTATAGATTCCGATGCTTCCCTTCAGGTTTACTGTATCCCTCTGACCTTCTTATTGACGATGAAACACAGAAATTGCATCGGAATTATACACAAAAGGCACAATGCCGACTTAAGTGCAAGATAATAGACTCTTCTTACTGTCTTTGTTTTGAACCATTCATGTGACACTAGTCATAGATTCCGATGCTTCACTTCAGGTTTACTGTATCCCTCTGACCTTATTGACGATGAAACACAGAAATTGCATCGGAATTAAATACAAAAGGCACAACGCCGACTTAAGTTCAAGAGAACTGACTCTTCTTACTGTCTATGTTTTGAACCATTCATGTGACACTAGTTATAGTTTCCGATGCTTCACTTCAGATTTACTGTATCCCTCTGACCTTCTTATTGACGATGAAACACAGAAATTGCATCGGAATTAAATACAAAAGGCACAATGCCGACTTAAGTACAAGAAAACTGACTCTTGTTACTATCTATGTTTTGAACCATTCATGTGACACTAGTTATAGATTCCGATGCTTCACTTCAGGTTTACTGTATCCCTCTGACCTTCTTATTTACGATGAAACACAGAAATTGGATCGGAATTAAATACAAAAGGCACAATGCCGACTTAAGAACAAGAAAACTGACTCTTCTTACTGTCTATTCTTTGAACCATTCCTATGACACTAGTTATAGATTCCGATGCTTCACTTCAGGTTTACTGTATCCCTCTGACCTTCCTATTGACGATGAAACAGAGAAATTGCAGTGGCATTAAATACAAAAGGCACAATGCAGACTTAAGTACAAGGAAACTGACTCTTCTTACTCTCTATGATTTGATTCATTCCTGTGACACTAGTTATAGATTCCGATGCTTCACTTCAGGTTTACTGTATCCCTCTGACCTACTTATTGACGAAGAAACATAGAAATTGCATCGGAATTAAATACAAAAGGAACAATGCCGACTTCAGTACAAGAAAACTGACTCTTCTTACTGTCTATGTTTTGAACCATTCCTGTGACACTAGTTATAGAATCCGATGCTTCACTTCTGGTTTACTGTATCCCTCTGACCTTCTTATTGACCATGAAACTCAGAAATTGCATCGGAATTAAATACAAAAGGCACAATGCCGACTTAAGTACAAGATAACTGACTCTTCTTACTGTCTATGTTTGAACTATTCATGTGACACAAGTTATAGATTCCGATGCCTCACTTCAGGTTTACTGTATCCCTCTGACCTTCCTATTGACGATGAAACACAGAAATTGCATCGGAATTAAATACATAAGGCACAATGCCGACTTAAGAACAAGAAAACTGACTCTTCTTACTGTCTATGCTTTGAACCATTCCTGTGACACCAGTTATGGATTCCGATGCTTCACTTCAGGTTCACTGCATCCCTCTGACCTTCTTATTGACGTTGAAATACTGAAATTGCATCGGAATTATATACAACAGGTGCAATGCCGACTTAAGTACAAGAAAACTGTCTCTTCTTACTGTCTATGATTTGAACCATTCATGTGACACTAGTTATAGATTCCGCTGCTTCAGCTCTGGTTTTCTGTATCCCTCTGACCTTTTTATTGACGATGAAACACAGAAATTGCATCGGAATTAAATACAAAAGGCACAATTCCGATTTAAGTACATGAAAACTGACTCATCTTACTCTCTATGTTTTGAAATATTCATGTGCCACTAGTTATAGATTCCGATGCTTCACATCAGGTTTACTATATTCCTCTGACCTTCTTATTGACGATGAAACACAGACATTGCATCGGAATTAAATACAAAAGGCACAATGCAGACTTAAGTACAAGAAAACTGACTCTTCTTACTGTCTATGTTTTGACCCATTCCTGTGACACTAGTTATAGATTCCGATGCTTCACTTCAGGTTTACTGTGGCCTCTAACCTTCTTATTGTCGATGAATCACAGAAATTGCTTCGGAATTAAAAACAAAATGCACAATGCCGACTTAAGTACAAGAAAACTGCCTCTTCTTACTGTCTATGCTTTGATTCATTCCTGTGACACTAGTTATAGACTCCGATGCTTCACTTCAGGTTTACTGTATCCCTCTGACCTTCTTATTGACGATGAAACATAGAAATTGCATCGGAATTAAATAGAAAAGGAACAATGCCAAATTAAGAACAAGAAAACTGACTGTTTAACAGTCTATATTTTGAACCCTTCCTGTGACACTAGTTATAGATTCCGACGCTTCACTTCAGGTTTACTGTATCCCTCTGACCTTCTTATTGACGATGATACACAGAAATTGCATCGGAATTAAATACAAAAGGCACAATGCCGACTTAAGTACAAGAAAACTGATTCTTCTTACTGTCTATGTTTTGAACCATTCATGTGACACTAGTTATAGATTCCGATGCTTCACTTCAGGTTTACTGTATCCCTCTGACCTTCTTATTGACGATGGAACATAGAAATTGCATCGGAATTAAATACAAAAGACACAATGCCGACTTAAGTTCAAGAAAACTGATTCTTCTTACTGTCTATGCTTTGAACCATTCATGTGACACTAGTAATAGATTCCGATGCTTCACCGCAGGTTTTCTGTATCCCTCTGACCTTTATATTGACGATGAAACACAGAAAGTGCATTGGAATTAAATACAAAAGGCACAATGCCGACTTATGTACAAGAAAACTGACTCTTCTTACTGTCTCTGTTTGAACCATTAATGTGACACTAGTTATAGATTCCGATGCTTCACTGCAGTTTTTCTGTATCCCTCTGACCTTCTTATTGTCGATGAAACACAGAAATTGCATCGGAATTAAATACGAAAGGCACAATGCCGACTTAAGTACAAGATAACTGACTCTTCTTACTGTCTGTGTTTTGAATCATTTATCTGACACTTGTTACAGATTCCGATGCTTCACTTCGGGTTTACTGTATCCCTCTGACCTTCTTATTGACGATGAAACACAGAAATTGCATCGGAATTATATACAAAAAGCACAATGCCGACTTAAGTACAAGAAACCTGACTCTTCTTACTGTGTATGATTTGAACCGTTCCTGTGACACTAGTTATAGATTCCGATGCTTCACATCAGGTTTACTGTATCCCTCTCACCTTCGTATTGACGATGAAACACAGAAATTGAATCGGAATTAAAAACAAAAGGCACAATGCCGACTTAAGTACAAGATAATTGACTCTTCAGACTGTCTATGTTTGAACCATTCTTGTGACTCAAGTTATAGATTCCGATGCTTCACTTCAGTTTTACTGTATCCTTCTGACCTTCCTATTGACGATGAAACTCAGAAATAGCATCGGAATTAAATACAAAAGGCACAACGCCGACTTAAGTACAAGAAAACTGACTCTTCTTACTGTCTATGTTTTGAACCATTCATGTGACACTAGTTATAGATTCCGATGCTTCCCTTCAGGTTTACTGTATCCCTCTGACCTTCTTATTGACGATGAAACACAGAAATTGCATCGGAATTATACAAAAAGGCACAATGCCGACTTAAGTGCAAGATAATAGACTCTTCTTACTGTCTTTGTTTTGAACCATTCATGTGACACTAGTCATAGATTCCGATGCTTCACTTCAGGTTTACTGTATCCCTCTGACCTTATTGACGATGAAACACAGAAATTGCATCGGAATTAAATACAAAAGGCACAACGCCGACTTAAGTTCAAGAGAACTGACTCTTCTTACTGTCTATGTTTTGAACCATTCATGTGACACTAGTTATAGATTCCGATGCTTCACTTCAGATTTACTGTATCCCTCTGACCTTCTTATTGACGATGAAACACAGAAATTGCATCGGAATTAAATACAAAAGGCACAATGCCGACTTAAGTACAAGAAAACTGACTCTTGTTACTATCTATGTTTTGAACCATTCATGTGACACTAGTTATAGATTCCGATGCTTCACTTCAGGTTTACTGTATCCCTCTGACCTTCTTATTTACGATGAAACACAGAAATTGGATCGGAATTAAATACAAAAGGCACAATGCCGACTTAAGAACAAGAAAACTGACTCTTCTTACTGTCTATTCTTTGAACCATTCCTATGACACTAGTTATAGATTCCGATGCTTCACTTCAGGTTTACTGTATCCCTCTGACCTTCCTATTGACGATGAAACAGAGAAATTGCAGTGGCATTAAATACAAAAGGCACAATGCAGACTTAAGTACAAGGAAACTGACTCTTCTTACTCTCTATGATTTGATTCATTCCTGTGACACTAGTTATAGATTCCGATGCTTCACTTCAGGTTTACTGTATCCCTCTGACCTACTTATTGACGAAGAAACATAGAAATTGCATCGGAATTAAATACAAAAGGAACAATGCCGACTTCAGTACAAGAAAACTGACTCTTCTTACTGTCTATGTTTTGAACCATTCCTGTGACACTAGTTATAGAATCCGATGCTTCACTTCTGGTTTACTGTATCCCTCTGACCTTCTTATTGACCATGAAACTCAGAAATTGCATCGGAATTAAATACAAAAGGCACAATGCCGACTTAAGTACAAGATAACTGACTCTTCTTACTGTCTATGTTTGAACTATTCATGTGACACAAGTTATAGATTCCGATGCCTCACTTCAGGTTTACTGTATCCCTCTGACCTTCCTATTGACGATGAAACACAGAAATTGCATCGGAATTAAATACATAAGGCACAATGCCGACTTAAGAACAAGAAAACTGACTCTTCTTACTGTCTATGCTTTGAACCATTCCTGTGACACCAGTTATGGATTCCGATGCTTCACTTCAGGTTCACTGTATCCCTCTGACCTTCTTATTGACGTTGAAATACTGAAATTGCATCGGAATTATATACAACAGGTGCAATGCCGACTTAAGTACAAGAAAACTGTCTCTTCTTACTGTCTATGTTTTGAACCATTCATGTGACACTAGTTATAGATTCCGCTGCTTCAGCTCTGGTTTTCTGTATCCCTCTGACCTTTTTATTGACGATGAAACACAGAAATTGCATCGGAATTAAATACAAAAGGCACAATTCCGATTTAAGTACATGAAAACTGACTCATCTTACTCTCTATGTTTTGAAATATTCATGTGCCACTAGTTATAGATTCCGATGCTTCACATCAGGTTTACTATATTCCTCTGACCTTCTTATTGACGATGAAACACAGACATTGCATCGGAATTAAATACAAAAGGCACAATGCAGACTTAAGTACAAGAAAACTGACTCTTCTTACTGTCTATGTTTTGACCCATTCCTGTGACACTAGTTATAGATTCCGATGCTTCACTTCAGGTTTACTGTGGCCTCTAACCTTCTTATTGTCGATGAATCACAGAAATTGCTTCGGAATTAAAAACAAAATGCACAATGCCGACTTAAGTACAAGAAAACTGCCTCTTCTTACTGTCTATGCTTTGATTCATTCCTGTGACACTAGTTATAGACTCCGATGCTTCACTTCAGGTTTACTGTATCCCTCTGACCTTCTTATTGACGATGAAACACAGAATTTGCATCGGAATAAAATACAAAAAGCACAACGCCGACTTAACTACAAGAAAACTGACTCTTCTTACTGTCTATGTTTTGAACCATTCCTGTGACACTAGTTATAGATTCCGATGCTTCACTTCAGGTTTACTGTATCCCAGTGACCTTCTTATTGACGATGAAACACAGAAATTGCATCGGAATTAAATACAAAAGGCACAATGCCGACTTAAGTACAAGATAACTGACTCTTCTCACTGTCTACGTTTGAACCATTCATGTGACACAAGTTATAGATTCCGATGCTTCACTTCAGGTTTACTGTATCCCAGTGACCTTCTTATTGACGATGAAACGCAGAAATTGCATCGGAATTAAATACAAAAGGCACAACGCCGACTTAAGTACAAGAAAACTGACTCTTCTTACTGTCTATGTTATGAACAATTCATGTGACACTAGTTATAGATTCCGATGCTTCACTTCAGGTTTACTGTATTCCTCTGACCTTCTTATTGACGATGGAACTCAGAAATTGCATCGGAATTAAATACAAAAGGCACAATGCTGACTCAAGTACAAGAAGATTGGCTCTTCTTACTGTCTACGTTTGAACCATTCATGTGACACTAGATATAGATTCCGATGCTTCACTTCAGGTTTACTGTATCCCTCAGACCTTCTTATTGACGATGAAACACAGAAATTGCATTGGAATTAAATGCAAAACGCACAATGCCGACTTAAGTACAAGAAAATTGATTCTTCTTACTCTCTATGTTTTGAAACATTCATGTGACACTAATTATAGATTCCGATGCTTCACTTCAGGTTTACTGTATCCCTCTGACCTTCTTATTGACGATGAAACACAGAAATTGCAACGGAATTAAATACAAAAGGCACAAAGCTGACTTATGTACAAGAAAACTGACTCTTCTTACTGTCTATGATTGAACCATTCCTGTGACACTAGTTATAGATTCCGATGCTTGACTTCAGGTTTACTGTATCCCTCTCACCTTCTTATAGACGATGAAACACAGAAATTGCATCGGAATTAAAAACAAAAGGCACAATGCCAACTTAAATACAAGAAAACTGACTTTTCTTTCTTTCTATGCTTTAAACCATTCATGTGACACTAGTTATAGATTCCGATGCTTTACTCCAGGTTTACTGTATCCCCATGACCTTCTTATTGACGATGAATCACAGAGATTGCTTCGGAATTAAATACAAAAGGCACAATTCCGACTTAAGTACAAGAAAACTGCCTCTTATTACTGTCTATGTTTTGAACCACTCCTGTGACACTAGTTATAGATTCCGATGCTTCACTTCAGGTTTACTGTATCTTTGTGACCTTCTTATTGACGATGAAACACAGAAATTGCATCGGAATTAAATTCAAAAGGCACAATGCCGACTTAAGTACAAGATAACTGACTCTTCTTACTGTCTATGTTTGAACCATTCATGTGACACAAGTTATAGATTCCGATGCCTCACTTCAGGATTACTGTATCCCTCTGACATTCTTATTGACGATGAAACACAGAAATAGCATTGGAATTAAAAACAAAAGGCACAATGCCGACTTAAGGACAAGAAAACTGACACTTCTTACTGTCTATGTTTTGAACCATTCATGTGACACTACTTATAGATTGCGATGCTTCACTTCAGGTTTACTGTATCCCTCTGACCTTCCTATTGACGATGAAACACAGAAATTGCATCGGAATTAAATACAAAACGCACAACGCCGACTTAAGTACATGAAAACTGACTCTTCTTACTGTCTATGTTTTGAACCATTCCTGTGACACAACTTATAGATTCCGATGCTTCACTTCAATTTTACTATATCCCTCTGACATTCTTATTGACGATGAAACACAGATATTGCATCGGAATTAAATACAAATGCACAATGCCGACTTAAGTACAAGAAAACTGAGTCTTCTTACTGTCTATGTTTTAAGCCATTCTTGTGACACTAGTTATAGATTGCGATGCTTTACTCCAGGTTTACTGTATCCCTCTGACCTTCTTATTCACGATGAATCACACAAATTGCTTCGGAATTAAATACAATAGGCACAATGCCGACTTAAGTACAAGAAAACTGACTCTTCTTACTGTCTATGCTTTGATCCATTCCTGTGATACTAGTAATAGATTCCGATGCTTCACTTCAGGTTTACTGTATCGCTCTGACCTTCTTACTGACGATGAAACATAAAAATTGCATCGGAATTAAATAGAAAAGGAACAATGCCAACTTGAGAACAAGAAAACTTACTCTTCTTACTGTCTATCATATGAACCCTTCCTGTGACACTAGTTATTTCTTCCGATGGTTCACTTCAGGTTTACTGTATCCCTCTGACATTCTTATTGACGATGAAACACAGAATGTGCATCGAAATAAAATACAAAAGGCACAACGCCCACTTAAGTACATGAAAAATGACTCTTCTAATTGTCTATGTTTTGAACCATTCCTGTGAGACTAGTTATAGATTCCGATGCTTCACTTCAGGTTTACTGTATCCCTCTCACCTTCTTATAGACGATGAAACACAGAAATTGCATCGGAATTAAAATCAAAAGGCACAATGCCGACTTAAATACAAGAAAACTGACTTTTCTTTCTATCTATGATTTAAACAATTCATGTGACACTAGTTAAAAATTCCGATACTTTACTCCAGATTTACTGTATCCCTATGACCTTCTTATTGACAATGAATCACAGAAATTGATTCGGAATTAAATACAAAAGGCACAATGCCGACTTAAGTACAAGAAAATTGCCTCTTCTTACTGTATATGATTTGATTCATTCCTGTGACACTAGTTATAGATTCCGAAGCTTCACTTCAGGTTTACTGTATCCCTCTGACCTTCTTATAGACGAACAAACATAGAAATTGCATCGGAATTAAATAGAAAAGGAACAATGCCGACTTCAGTACAAGAAAACTCACTCTTCTTACTGTCTATGATTTGAACCATTCCTGAGACACTAGTTATAGATTCCGATGCTTCACTTCAGGTTTACTGTATCCCTCTGACCTTCTTATTGACGATGAAACACAGAAATTGCATCGGAATTAAATACAAAAGGCACAATGCCGACTTAAGTACTAGATAACTGACTCTTCTTACTGTCTATGTTTGAATCATTCATGTGACACAAGTTATAAATTCAGATGCCTCACTTCAGGTTTACTGTATCCCTCTGACCTTCTTATTGACGATGAAACACAGAAATTGCATCGGAATTAAATACAAAAGGCACAATGCCGACTTAAGTACAAGAAAACTGACTCTTCTTACTGTCTATGATGTGAACCATTCCTGTGACACTAGTTATAGATTCCGATGCTTCACTTCAGGTTTACTATATCCCTCTGACCTTCTTATTGACGATGAAACACAGAAATTGCATCGGAATTAAATACAAAAGGCACAATGCCGACTTAAGTACAAGATAACTGACTCTTCTTTCTGTCTATGTTTTAAGCCATTCTTGTGACACTAATTATAGATTGCGATGCTTTACACCAGGTTTACTGTATCCCTCTGACCTTCTTATTGACGATGAATCACAGAAATTGCTTCGGAATTAAATACAAAAGGCACAATGCCCACTTAAGTACAAGAAAACTGTCTCTTCTTACTGTCTATGCTTTGATCCATTCCTGTGATACGAGTTATAGATTCCGATGCTTCACTTCAGGTTTACTATATCGCTGTGACCTTCCTACTGACGATGAATCATAGAAATTGCATCGGAATTAAATAGAAAAGGAACAATGCCAACTTAAGAACAAGAAAACTTACTCTTCTTACTGTCTATGTTATGAACCCTGCCTGTGACACTAGTTATATCTTCCGATGCTTCACTTCAGGTTTACTGTATCCCTTTGACCTTCTTATTGACGATGAAACACAGAAATTGCATCGGAATTAAATAGAAAAGGCACAATGCCGACTTAAGTACAAGAAAACTGACTCTTCTTACTGTCTATGTTTTGAACCATTCATGTGACACTAGTTATAGAATCCGATGCTTCACTTCAGGTTTACTGTATCCCTCTGACCTTCTTATTGACGATGAAACACAGAAAGTGCATTGGAATTAAATACATATGGCACAATGCCGACTTAAGTACAAGAAAACTGACTCTTCTTACTGTCTATGTTTTGAACCATTCATGTGACACTAGTTATAGATTCCGATGCTTCACTTCAGGTTTACTGCATCCCTCTGACCTTCTTATTGACGATGAAACACAGAAATTGCATTGGAATTAAATACAAAAGGCACAATGCCGACTTAAGTACAAGATAACTGACACTTCTTACTGTCTATGTTTTGAACCATTCATGTGACACTAGTTATAGATTCCGATGCTTCACTTCAGGTTTACTGCATCCCTCTGACCTTCTTATTGACGATGAAACACAGAAATTGCATCGGAATTAAATACAAAACGTACAACGCCGACTTAAGTACAAGATAACTTACTCTTCTTACCCTCTATGATTTGAACCATTCATGTGACACTAGTTATAGATTCCGGTGCTTCACTTCAGGTTTACTGTATCCCTCTGACCTTCTTATTGACGATGAAACACAGAAATTACATCGGAATTAAATACATAAGGCACAATGCCGACTTAAGTACAAGAAAACTGACTCTTCTTACTGTCTATGTTTTGAACCATTCATGTGACACTAGTTATAGATTCCAATGCTTCACTTCAGGTTTACTGTATCCCTCTGACCTTCTTATTGACGATGAAACACAGAAATTGCATCGAAATTAAATACAAAAGGCACAATGCCGACTTAAGTACAAGAAAACTGACTCTTCCTACTCTCTATGTTTTGAACCATTCATGTGACACTAATTATAGATTCCGATGCTTCACATAAGGTATACTGTATCCCTCTGACCTTCTTATTGACGATGAAACACAGAAATTGCATCGGAATTAAATACAAAAGGCACAATGCCGACTTATGTACAAGAAAACTGACTCATCTTACTGTCTATGTTTGAACCATTCATGTGACACTAGTTATAGATTCCGATGCTTCACTTCAGGTTTACTGTATCCCTCTGACCTTCTTACTGAAGATGAATCACAAAAATTGCATCGGAATTAAATACAAAAGGTACAATGCCGACGTAAGTACAAGAAAACTGACTTTTGTTACTGTCTAGTGTCACAGGAATGGTTCAAAACATAGTTATAGATTCCGATGCTTCACTTCAGGTTTACTGTATCCCTCTGACCTTCTTATTTACGATGAAACGCAGAAATTTCATCGGAATTAAATACAAAAAGCACAATGCCGGCTTAATTACAAGAAAACTGACTCTTCTTACTGTCTATGCTTTGATACATTCCTGTGATACGAGTTATAGATTCCGATGCTTCACTTCAGGTTTACTATATCGCTGTGACCTTCCTACTGACGATGAAACATAGAAATTGCATCGGAATTAAATAGAAAAAGAACAATGCCAACTTAAGAACAAGAAAACTTACTCTTCTTACTGTCTATGTTATGAACCCTGCCTGTGACACTAGTTATATCTTCCGATGCTTCACTTCAGGTTTACTGTATCCCTTTGACCTTCTTATTGACGATGAAACACAGAAATTGCATCGGAATTAAATAGAAAAGGCACAATGCCGACTTAAGTACAAGAAAACTGACTCTTCTTACTGTCTATGTTTTGAACCATTCATGTGACACTAGTTATAGAATCCGATGCTTCACTTCAGGTTTACTGTATCCCTCTGACTTTTTTATTGACGATGAAACACAGAAAGTGCATTGGAATTAAATACAAAAGGCACAATGCCGACTTAACTACAAGATAACTGACTCTTCTTACTGTCTATGTTTTGAACCATTCATGTGACACTAGTTATAGATTCCGATGCTTCCCTTCAGGTTTACTGCATCCCTCTGACCTTCTTATTGACGATGAAACACAGAAATTGCATCGGAATTAAATACAAAACGTACAACGCCGACTTAAGTACAAGATAACTGACTCTTCTTACCCTCCATGCTTTGAACCATTCATGTGACACTTATTATAGATTCCGATGCTTCACTTCAGCTTTACTGTATCCCTCTGACCTTCTTATTGACGATGAAACACAGATATTGCATCGGAATCAAGTACAAAAGGCACAATGCCGACTTATGTACAAGAAAACTGACCCTTCTTACTGTCTATGTTTTAAACCATTCATGTGACACTAGTTAAAGATTCCGATGCTTCACTTCAGCTTTACTGTATCCCTCTGACCGTCTTATTGACAATGAATCACAGATATTGCATCGGAATTATGTACAAAAGCACAATGCCGACTTAAGTACAAGAAAACTGACTCATCTTACTGTCTATATTTTGAACAATTCTTGTGACACTAGTTATAGATTCCGAAGCTTCACTTCACGATTACTGTATCCCTCTGACCTTCTTATTGACGATGAAACACAGAAATTGCATCGGAATTAAATACTAAAGGCACAATGCCGACATAAGTACAAGATAACTGACTCTTCTTACTGTCAACGTTTTGAACCATTCGTGTGACACTAGTTATAGATTCCGGTGCTTCACTTCAGGTTTACTGTATCCCTCTGACCTTCTTATTGACGATGAAACACAGAAATTGCATCGAAATTAAATACAAAAGGCACAAATCGACTTAAGTATAAGAAAACTGACTCTTCTTACTCTCTATGTTTTGAACCATTCATGTGACACTAATTATAGATTCCGATGCTTCACATAAGGTATACTGTATCCCTCTGACCTTCTTATTGACGATGAAACACAGAAATTGCATCGGAATTAAATACAAAAGGCACAATGCCGACTTATGTACAAGAAAACTGACTCATCTTACTGTCTATGTTTTAACCATTCATGTGACACTAGTTATAGATTCCGATGCTTCACTTCAGGTTTAATGTATCCCTCTGACCTTCTTACTGAAGATGAATCACAAAAATTGCATCGGAATTAAATACAAAAGGTACAATGCCGACTTAAGTACAAGAAAACTGACTCTTGTTACTGTCTAGTGTCACAGGAATGGTTCAAAACATAGTTATAGATTCCGATGCTTCACTTCAGGTTTACTGTATCCCTCTGACCTTCTTATTTACGATGAAACGCAGAAATTTCATCGGAATTAAATACAAAAAGCACAATGCCGGCTTAATTACAAGAAAACTGACTCTTCTTACTGTCTATGCTTTGATACATTCCTGTGATACGAGTTATAGATTCCGATGCTTTACTTCAGGTTTACTATATCGCTGTGACCTTCCTACTGACGATGAAACATAGAAATTGCATCGGAATTAAATAGAAAAGGAACAATGCCAACTTAAGAACAAGAAAACTTACTCTTCTTACTGTCTATGTTATGAACCCTGCTTGTGACACTAGTTATATCTTCCGATGCTTCACTTCAGGTTTACTGTATCCCTTTGACCTTCTTATTGACGATGAAACACAGAAATTGCATCGGAATTAAATAGAAAAGGCACAATGCCGACTTAAGTACAAGAAAACTGACTCTTCTGACAGTCTATGTTTTGAATCATTCCTGTGACACTAGTTATAGATTCCGATGCTTCACTTCAGGTTTACTGTATCCCTCTGACCTTCTTATTGACGATGAAACACAGATATTGCATCGGAATTAAATACAAACGGCACAATGACGACTTAAGTACGAGAAAACTGAATCTTCTTACTGTCTATGTTTTGAACCATTCCTGTGACACTAGTTATAGATTCCGATGCTTCACTTCAGGTTTACTGTATTCCTTTGACCTTCTTATTTTCGATGAAACACCGAAATTGCATCGGAATTAAAAGCAAAAGACACAATGCCGACTTAAGTATAAGAAAACTGACTCTTCTTACTGTCTATGAATTGAACTATTCCTGTGACACTAGTTATAGATTCCGATGCTTCACTTCAGGTTTACTGTATCCCTCTGACCATCTTATTGACAATGAAACATAGAAATTGCATCGGAATTAAATACAAAAGGCACAATGCCGACTTAAGTACAAGAAAACTGACTCTTCTTACTGTCTATGTTTTGAACCATGTCTGTGACACTAGTTATAGATTCCGATGCTTCACTTCAGGTTTACTGTATCCCTCTGACCTTCTTATTGACGTTGAAACACAGAAATTGCATCGGAATTATATACAAAAGGCACAATGCCGACTTAAGTACAAGAAAACTGACTCTTCTTACTGTCTATGATATGAACCATTCCTGTGACAGTAGTTATAGATTCCGATGCTTCACTTCAGGTTTACTGTATCCCTCTGACCTTCTTATTGACGATGAAACACTGAAATTGCATCGGAATTAAATACAAAAGGCACAATGCCGACTTAAGTACAAGAAAACTGACTCTTCTTTCTGTTTATGTTTTGAATAATTAGTGTGACACTAGTTATAGATTCCGATGTTTCACTTCAGGTTTACTGTATCCCTCTGACTTTCTAATTGACGATGAAACACAGAAATTGCATCGCAATTAAATACAAAAGGCACAACGCCGACCTAAGTACAAGAAAACTGACTCTTCTTATTGTCTATGTTTTGAACCATTCCTGTGACACTAGTTATTGATTCCGATGCTTCACTTCAGCTTTACTATATCCCTCTGACCTTCTTATTGACGATGAAACACAGAAATTGCATCGGAATTAAATACAAAAGGCACAATGCCGACTTATGTACAAGAAAACTGACTCATCTTACTGTCTATGTTTGAACCATTCATGTGACACTAGTTATAGATTCCGATGCTTCACTTCAGGTTTACTGTATCCCTCTGACCTTCTTACTGAAGATGAATCACAAAAATTGCATCGGAATTAAATACAAAAGGTACAATGCCGACTTAAGTACAAGAAAACTGACTTTTGTTACTGTCTAGTGTCACAGGAATGGTTCAAAACATAGTTATAGATTCCGATGCTTCACTTCAGGTTTACTGTATCCCTCTGACCTTCTTATTTACGATGAAACACACAAATTGCATCGGAATTAAATACAAAAGGCACAATGCCGACTTATGTACAAGAAAACTGACTCATCTTACTGTCTATGTTTGAACCATTCATGTGACACTAGTTATAGATTCCGATGCTTCACTTCAGGTGTACTGTATCTTTCTGACCTTCTTACTGAAGATGAATCACAAAAATTGCATCGGAATTAAATACAAAAGGTACAATGCCGACTTAAGTACAAGAAAACTGACTCTTGTTACTGTCTAGTGTCACAGGAATGGTTCAAAACATAGTTATAGATTCCGATGCTTCACTTCAGGTTTACTATATCCCTCTGACCTTCTTATTTACGATGAAACGCAGAAATTTCATCGGAATTAAATACAAAAAGCACAATGCCGGCTTAATTACAAGAAAACTGACTCTTCTTACTGTCTATGCTTTGAACCATGCCTGTGACACTAGTTATAGATTCCGATGCTTCACTTCAGGTTTACTGTATCCCTCTGACCTTCTTATTGAAGATGAAACACAGATATTGAATCGGAATTTAATACAAAAAGCACAATGCCGATTTAAGTACAAGAAAACTGACTCTTCTTACTGTCTATGTTATAATCCATTCCTGTGACACTAGTTATAGATTCCGATGCTTCACTTCAGGTTTACTGTATCCCTCTGACCTTCTTATTGAAGATGAAACACAGAAATTGCATCGGAATTAAATGCAAAAGGCACAATGCCGACTGAAGTACAAGAAAACTGACTCTTCTTACTGTTAATGTTTGAACCATTCCTGTGACACTAGTTATTGATTCCGATGCTTCACTTCAGATTTACTGTATCCCTCTAACCGTCTTATTGACGATGAAACACAGAAAATGCATCGGAGTTAAATACAAAAGGCACAATGCCGACTTAAATACAAGAAAACTGACTCTTCTTACAGTCTATGTTTTGAATCATTCCTGTGACACTAGTTATAGATTCCGATGCTCACTTCAGGTTTACTGTATCCCTCTGACCTTCTTATTGACGATGAAACACAGATATTGCATCGGAATTAAATACAAACGGCACAATGACGACTTACGTACGAGAAAACTGAATCTTCTTACTGTCTATCTTTTGAACCATTCCTGTGACACTAGTTATAGATTCCGATGCTTCACTTCAGGTTTACTGTATTCCTTTGACCTTCTTATTTTCGATGAAACACCGAAATTGCATCGGAATTAAAAGCAAAAGAAACAATGCCGACTTAAGTACAAGAAAACTGACTCTTCTTACTGTCTATGAATTGAACCATTCCTGTGACACTAGTTATAGATTCCGATGCTTCACTTCAGGTTTACTGTATCCCTCTGACTATCTTATTGACAATGAAACATAGAAATTGCATCGGAATTAAATACAAAAGGCACAATGCCGACTTAAGTACAAGAAAACTGACTCTTCTTACTGTCTATGTTTTGAACCATGTCTGTGACACTAGTTATAGATTCCGATGCTTCACTTCAGGTTTACTGTATCCCTCTGACCTTCTTATTGACGTTGAAACACAGAAATTGCATCGGAATTATATACAAAAGGCACAATGCCGACTTAAGTACAAGAAATCTGACTCTTCTTACTGTCTATGATATGAACCATTCCTGTGACACTAGTTATAGATTCCGATGCTTCACTTCAGGTTTACTGTATCCCTCTGACCTTCTTATTGACGATGAAACACAGAAATTGCATCGGAATTAAATACAAAAGGCACAACGCCGACCTAAGTACAAGAAAACTGACTCTTCTTATTGTCTATGTTTTGAACCATTCCTGTGACACTAGTTATTGATTCCAATGCTTCACTTCAGCTTTACTATATCCCTCTGACCTTCTTATTGACGATGAAACACAGAAATTGCATCGGAATTAAATACAAAAGGCACAATGCCGACTTAAGTACAAGACAACTGACTCTTCTTACTGTCTATGTTTTGAACCATTCCTGTGACACTAGTTATAGTTTCCGATGATTCACTTCAGGTTTACTGTATCCCTCTTACCTTCTTATTGACGATGAAACACAGAAAATGCGTCGGAATTAAATACAAAAGGCACAACGCCGACTTAAGTACAACAAAACTGACTCTTCTTACTGTCTATGTTTTGATCCATTCCTGTGACACTAGTTATAGATTCCGATGCTTCACTTCAGGTTTACTGTATCCCTCTGACCTTCTTATTGACGATGAAACACAGAAATTGCATCGGAATTAAATACAAAAGGCACAATGCCGACTTATGTACAAGAAAACTGACTCATCTTACTGTCTATGTTTGAACCATTCATGTTACACTAGTTATAGATTCCGATGCTTCACTTCAGTTTTACTGTATCCCTCTGACCTTCTTATTGACGATGAAACACAGAAATTGCATCGGAATTAAATGCTAAAGGCACAATGCCGACTTAAGTACAAGAAAACTGACTCTTCTTACTGTTAATGTTTGAACCATTCCTGTGACACAAGTTATTGATTCCGATGCTTCACTTCAGGTTTACTGTATCCCTCTGACCTTCTTATTGACGATGAAACACCGAAATTGCATCGGAATTAAATACAAAATTCACAATGCCGACTTAAGTACAAGACAACTGACTCTTCTTACTGTCTATGTTTTCAACCATTCCTGTGACACTAGTTATAGATTCCGATGATTCACTTCATGTTTACTGTATCCCTCTGACCTTCTTATTGACGATGAAACACAGAAAATGCATCGGAGTTAAATACAAAAGGCACAATGCCGACTTAAGTACAATTAAACTGACTCTTCTTTCTGTTTATGTTTTGAATAATTCATGTGACACTAGTTATAGATTCCGATGCTTCACTTCAGGTTTACTGTATCCCTCTGACTTTCTAATTGACGATGAAACACAGAAATTGCATCGGAATTGAATACAAAAGGCCGACTTAAGTACAAGAAAACTGATTCTTCTTACTGTCTATGTTTTGAACCATTCCTGTGACACTAGTTATAGATTCCGATGCTTCACTTCATTTTTACTGTATCCCTCTGACCTTCTTATTGTCGATGAAACACAGAAATTGCATCGGAATTAAATACAAAAGGCACAATGCCGACTTAAGTACAACAAAACTGACTCTTCTTACTGTCTATTATTTAAACCATTCATGTGACACTAGTTATAGATTCCGATGCTTTACTGCAGGTTTACTGAATATCTATGACACTCTTATTGACGATGAGTCACAGAAATTGCATCGGAATTAAATATGAAAGGCATAATGCCGACTTAAGTACCAGAAATCTGACTCTTCTCACTGTCTATGCTTTGATCCATTCCTGTGACACTAGTTATAGATTTCGATGCTTCACTTCAGGTTTACTATATCCCTCTGACCTTCTTATTGACGATGAAACGTAGAAATTGCATCGTAATTAAATACAAACGGCACAATGACGACTTAAGTACAAGAAAACTGAATCTTCTTACTGTCTATGTTTTGAACCATTCCTGTGACACTAGTTATAGATTCCGATGCTTCACTTCAGGTTTACTGTATTGCTTTGACCTTCTTATTTTCGATGAAACACAGAAATTGCATCGGAATTAAATACAAAAGGCACAATGCCGACATAAGTACAAGAAAACTGACTCTTCTTACTGTCTATGATGTGAACCATTCCTGTGACACTAGTTATAGATTCCGATGCTTCACTTCAGGTTTACTGTATCCCTCTGACCTTCTTATTGAAGATGAAACACAGATATTGAATCGGAATTTAATACAAAAAGCACAATGCCGACTGAAGTACAAGAAAACTGACTCTTCTTACTGTTAATGATTGAACCATTCGTGTGACACTAGTTATTGATTCCGATGCTTCACTTCAGATTTACTGTATCCCTCTATCCGTCTTATTGCCGATGAAACACAGAAAATGCATCGGAGTTAAATACAAAAGGCACAATGCCGACTTAAGTACAAGAAAACTGACTCTTCTGACAGTCTATGTTTTGAATCATTCCTGTGACACTAGTTATAGATTCCGATGCTTCACTTCAGGTTTACTGTATCCCTCTGACCTTCTTATTGACGATGAAACACAGATATTGCATCGGAATTAATTACAAACGGCACAATGACGACTTAAGTACGAGAAAACTGAATCTTCTTACTGTCTATGTTTTGAACCATTCCTGTGACACTAGTTATAGATTCCGATGCTTCACTTCAGGTTTACTGTATTCCTTTGACCTTCTTATTTTCGATGAAGCACCGAAATTGCATCGGAATTAAAAGCAAATGACACAATGCCGACTTAAGTACAAGAAAACTGACTCTCCTTACTGTCTATGAATTGAACCATTCCTGTGACACTAGTTATAGATTCCGATGCTTCACTTCAGGTTTACTGTATCCCTCTGACCATCTTATTGACAATGAAACATAGAAATTGCATCGGAATTAAATACAAAAGGCACAATGCCGACTTAAGTACAAGGAAACTGACTCTTCTTACTGTCTATGTTTTGAACCATGTAAGTGACACTAGTTATAGATTCCGATGCTTCACTTCAGGTTTACTGTATCCCTCTGACCTTCTTATTGACGTTGAAACACAGAAATTGCATCGGAATTATATACAAAAGGCACAATGCCGACTTAAGTACAAGAAAACTGACTTTTCTTACTGTCTATGATATGAACCATTCCTGTGACACTAGTTATAGATTCCGATGCTTCACTTCAGGTTTACTGTATCCCTCTGACCTTCTTATTGACGATGAAACACAGAAATTGCATCGGAATTAAATACAAAAGGCACAATGCCGACTTAAGTACAAGAAAACTGACTCTTCTTTCTGTTTATGTTTTGAATAATTAGTGTGACACTAGTTATAGATTCCGATGTTTCACTTCAGGTTTACTGTATCCCTCTGACTTTCTAATTGTCGATGAAACACAGAAATTGCATCGGAATTAAATACAAAAGGCACAACGCCGACCTAAGTACAAGAAAACTGACTCTTCTTATTGTCTATGTTTTGAACCATTCCTGTGTCACTAGTTATTGATTCCGATGCTTCACTTCACGTTTACTATATCCCTCTGACCTTCTTATTGACGATGAAACGCAGAAAATGCATCGGAATTAAATACAAAAGGCACAATGCCGACTTAAGTACAAGACAACTGACTCTTCTTACTGTCTATGTTTTGAACCATTCCTGTGACACTAGTTACAGATTCCGATGCTTCACTTCAGGTTTACTGTATCCCTCTGACCTTCTTATTGACGATGAATCACAGAAAATGCGTCGGAATTAAATACAAAAGGCATAACGCCGACTTAAGTACAAGAAAACTGACTCTTCTTACTGTCTATGTTTTGATCCATTCCTGTGACACTAGTTATAGATTCCGATGCTTCACTTCAGGTTTACTGTATCCCTCTGACCTTCTTATTGACGATGAAACACAGAAATTGCATCGGAATTAAATACAAAAGGCACAATGCCAACTTATGTACAAGAAAACTGACTCATCTTACTGTCTATGTTTGAACCATTCATGTGACACTAGTTATAGATTCCGATGCTTCACTTCAGGTGTACTGTATCTTTCTGACCTTCTTACTGAAGATGAATCACAAGAATTGCATCGGAATTAAATACAAAAGGTACAATGCCGACTTAAGTACAAGAAAACTGACTCTTGTTACTGTCTAGTGTCACAGGAATGGTTCAAAACATAGTTATAGATTCCGATGCTTCACTTCAGGATTACTGTATCCCTCTGACCTTCTTATTTACGATGAAACGCAGAAATTTCATCGGAATTAAATACAAAATCACAATGTGGCTTAATTACAAGAAAACTGACTCTTCTTACTGTCTATGCTTTGAACCATTCCTGTGACACTAGTTATAGATTCCGATGCTTCACTTCAGGTTTACTGTATCCCTCTGACCTTCTTATTGAAGATGAAACACAGAAATTGCATCGGAATTAAATGCAAAAGGCACAATGCCGACTGAAGTACAAGAAAACTGACTCTTCTTACTGTTAATGTTTGAACCATTCCTGTGACACTAGTTATTGATTCCGATGCTTCACTTCAGATTTACTGTATCCCTCTAACCGTCTTATTGACGATGAAACACAGAAAATGCATCGGAGTTAAATACAAAAGGCACAATGCCGACTTAAGTACAAGAAAACTGACTCTTATTACAGTCTATGTTTTGAATCACTCCTGTGACACTAGTTATAGATTCCGATGCTTCACTTCAGGTTTACTGTATCCCTCTGACCTTCTTATTGACGATGAAACACAGATATTGCATCGGAATTAAATACAAACGGCACAATGACGACTTAAGTACGAGAAAACTGAATCTTCTTACTGTCTATGTTTTGAACCATTCCTGTGACACTAGTTATAGATTCCGATGCTTCACTTCAGGTTTACTGTATTCCTTTGACCTTCTTATTTTCTATGAAACACCGAAATTGCATCGGAATTAAAAGCAAAAGACACAATGCCGACTTAAGTACAAGAAAACTGACTCTTCTTACCTTCTATGAATTGAACCATTCCTGTGACACTAGTTATAGATTCCGATGCTTCACTTCAGGTTTACTGTATCCCTCTGACTATCTTATTGACAATGAAACATAGAAATTGCATCGGAATTAAATATAAAAGGCACAATGCCGACTTAAGTACAAGAAAACTGACTCTTCTTACTGTCTATGTTTTGAACCATGTCTGTGACACTAGTTATAGATTCCGATGCTTCACTTCAGGTTTACTGTATCCCTCCGACCTTCTTATTGACGTTGAAACACAGAAATTGCATCGGAATTATATACAAAATGCACAATGCCGACTTAAGTACAAGAAAACTGACTCTTCTTACTGTCTATGATATGAACCATTCCTGTGACACTAGTTATAGATTCCGATGCTTCACTTCAGGTTTACTGTATCCCTCTGACCTTCTTATTGACGATGAAACACAGAAATTGCATCGGAATTAAATACAAAAGGCACAATGCCGACTTAAGTACAGGAAAACTGACTCTTCTTTCTCTTTATGTTTTGAATAATTAGTGTGACACTAGTTATAGATTCCGATGTTTCACTTCAGGTTTACTGTATCCCTCTGACTTTCTAATTGACGATGAAACACAGAAATTGCATCGGAATTAA
Organism: Schistocerca serialis cubense; assembly: GCF_023864345.2. Taxonomy (NCBI): domain Eukaryota; kingdom Metazoa; phylum Arthropoda; class Insecta; order Orthoptera; family Acrididae; genus Schistocerca; species Schistocerca serialis. Next base: position 973,083,313 of record NC_064641.1, on the reverse strand, counting down.
ATACAAAAGGCACAACGCCGACCTAAGTACAAGAAAACTGACTCTTCATATTGTCTATGTTTTGAACCATTCCTGTGACACTAGTTATTGGTTCCGATGCTTCACTTCAGCTTTACTATATCCCTCTGACCTTCTTATTGACGATGAAACACAGAAATTGCATCGGAATTAAATACAAAAGGCACAATGCCGACTTAAGTACAAGACAACTGACTCTTCTTACTGTCTATGCTTTGAACCATTCCTGTGACACTAGTTATAGATTCCGATGATTCACTTCAGGTTTACTGTATCCCTCTGACCTTCTTATTGACGATGAAACACAGAAAATGCGTCGGAATTAAATACAAAAGGCACAACGCCGACTTAAGTACAAGAAAACTGACTCTTCTTACTGTCTATGTTTTGATCCATTCCTGTGACACTAGTTATAGATTCCGATGCTTCACTTCAGGTTTACTGTATCCCTCTGACCTTCTTATTGACGATGAAACACAGAAATTGCATCGGAATTAAATACAAAAGGCACAATGCCGACTTATGTACAAGAAAACTGACTCATCTTACTGTCTATGTTTGAACCATTCATGTTACACTAGTTATAGATTCCGATGCTTCACTTCAGTCTTACTGTATCCCTCTGACCTTCTTATTGACGATGAAACACAGAAATTGCATCGGAATTAAATGCTAAAGGCACAATGCCGACTTAAGTACAAGAAAACTGACTCTTCTTACTGTTAATGTTTGAACCATTCCTGTGACACTAGTTATTGATTCCGATGCTTCACTTCAGGTTTACTGTATCCCTCTGACCTTCTTATTGACGATGAAAAACCGAAATTGCATCGGAATTAAATACAAAATTCACAATGCCGACTTAAGTACAAGACAACTGTCTCTTCTTACTGTCTATGCTTTGAACCATTCCTGTGACACTAGTTATAGATTCCGATGATTCACTTCATGTTTACTGTATCCCTCTGACCTTCTTATTGACGATGAAACACAGAAAATGCATCGGAGTTAAATACAAAAGGCACAATGCCGACTTACGTACAAGAAAACTGACTCTTCTTACTGTCTATGTTTTGAACCATTCCTGTGACACTAGTTATAGATTCCGATGCTTCACTTCAGGTTTACTGTATTCCTTTGACCTTCTTATTTTCGATGAAACACCGAAATTGCATCGGAATTAAAAGCAAAAGACACAATGCCGACTTAAGTACAAGAAAACTGACTCTTCTTACCTTCTATGAATTGAACCATTCCTGTGACACTAGTTATAGATTCCGATGCTTCACTTCAGGTTTACTGTATCCCTCTGACCTTCTTATTGACGATGAAACACAGAAATTGCATCGGAATTAAATACAAAAGGCACAATGCCAACTTATGTACAAGAAAACTGACTCATCTTACTGTCTATGTTTGAACCATTCATGTGACACTAGTTATAGATTCCGATGCTTCACTTCAGGTGTACTGTATCTTTCTGACCTTCTTACTGAAGATGAATCACAAGAATTGCATCGGAATTAAATAC